>NW_024380322.1:0-4927 GCF_016835505.1 Polypterus senegalus
TATTTGAAAAAGCGGTTCAAAGCATCAGCAGATGTCAACTCCTTTCTTGGCCTGTAACACAACTGATAGTTATGCACCAAAGAACTCCAGTGAAGAATATGGTGGATAAGATCTGTGACATGGATTTATAATGGTGTAGAAACGGCGCTTTGGTTTGTGCAAATTGTAAACTGACAGCCTGTAAGAACTGTTGAAATTTTTAATATCAAAATATTATCCATCTGTGCATAACTGGGTTCAGTGGCTGACAGTGTCTCGAGCAAAACTAATTGGGGACTCTGTACCATCAGGCTGTACATGGTTCAGCACAGCTCCATGCCATAGAGAGAGACATCACATTACAATGTGAGAGGCTTCTTAACATCATAGTGCAGAAGTAGTCTCTACTTTGAGTAGTGACTTTTCCTGCTTATAAGCTGAGTCATGGCAGTGCCATGCTGTTAACTTATCAATAAGCCTGTTTAGTGGTTCCAAATGGTGGCCTTCTTTGGAAGAAAATAGCTATAAAAATTTAAAAGTCACAGAAATGCTGAAGCTGTCCGTGTTATGGCGATTTATACTTCAGCAAAAGCGTGCGCCGATCATCTGACGCGTTCCCAGCATTCATTTCATGCATCCTCTGAGCAGGTCCTCAGAAATTAGCGATCGTGCCGAGTTACAATAAAGTTGCTTAAAATTGGAACGTAACATCAGAGTCTCCGTTTACTATCTACATGTGACAGCAAGCCTCTATGGAGATCCTTGAGGATCGATTTGCCGCTTTGCTGTTTGATGAATGGTTCAAAGTGGTGAAGCAAAATGCCGACATACAGATGCATTCGTGGTGCTTATATATTCAAGCGTCGCATATTCCCGATCATAATGACACCAAAAATTTTAAAAGTCTCACATATCATCTTTTGTGCCGTCTATTTTTTTACTTTACCTGCTGTCAGGTCCAGAAGCTTGTAGCGATTAAAACTGGGCGACGTTCGATGGTCTGCTTTAATAATAAAGTAAACTACGAGGTTAAAGTGGACATTTCGAGATTAAAGCGAAATTTCACTTTAATCCAAATCACGTTTTCACCGTGTCTTTTATTTTTCTAAGTTGCTCAAATACAGCTATACATTGTGTTGCGAGTGAAGTTGCAAAAAATAAAAATGGACGGCACAAAAGATGGTATGTGAGACTTTAAAATTTTTGGTGTCATTGATCGAGATATCGCGCTAATATAAAAGCACCACATGCTCTGTATTCGCTATTTTGCTTCTCCCATCGAGCATTCATCCGTAGGATCTGCATAGAGGCTTTCTGTCACATGTAGATAGTCCCGAACGTAATGACACGATACTTTTTACTAGTCTCACATACCATCTTTTGTGTCGTCTTTTTTATTTTTTTATTTTTGCAACTTAACAACAGCAACATAATGTATAGCGCTATATTTGAGCCACTGAGAAAAATAAAGGACACGGTGAAAACGTATTTTGTGATTAAAGTGGAAATTTCTGCTTTAATCTTGAAATGTCCACTTTAACCTGTAGTTTACTTTATCATTAAAGCAGACCGTCAGTAACGTCATCCCAGTTTTTAATTCTACGAGCTTCTTGGATCTGACAGCAGCAGCAACAGCAATAGATCCACACAGAACAAATTAAATGTATGATATACCAACTCTCTGCACATTTAGAATCTTTAGATTTATACTTGATATCACTTTCATGATGAAATGCATTAAATTGTATGTTACATTTACATATAATTTGTTTAAATAATGAATACTGTTAATTACACATGGGGAAATAATTACACATGGGGGTGTCACAGTGGTGGAGCTAAGCACTGCTGTCTTGCATGGAGTTATGTTGCTGGTATATCCTGCTTGTATTCCACACTGTGCTCCGGTTTCCTTCCAAAGATATGCAGATTTGGGGATTTGGTGCGCTAAAATGATGCTAGTGTATGTGTATGCTTGTATTCACCTTTGCGATGAGCTGAGGCCTCTCAAAGGACTGTTGCTCACTTGTGCCCAGTGCTTGCTGGAATGGACACATCCCTGGATTGATGGATTTAACCAATAAACATCCTTTTCAGAATATTGCGGTAAGGTGTCATCAGAATTGAATAGGTGTTCTAGGCAATTCACAACACAGAAGCGAACATGTTCACGTGATAATATCTCGTACTGCCACCTGGTGGATTCCTCCAGATTTACATAAACACAAGTATGAACACTACAAAGCTTGCGTAGCAGGAGCGTCCGCTGCAGCATGCGTAGCGTCGCGTGAAGTATAACTCCGGCCTTACAGGAAGCTGGCGTATTCATGATAGCTTCAACCTTTTTGTTGGTGGGATGGATGCCCTCTTTATTTACTCTAAATCTGAGAAACTCCACCTCAGTAGCAGCAAAACACATTTTCCCTTTGATATCTAAGTCCAACATTGGAAATTAAACATAACACTTTCTCCAAACATGCTCCTCTGAAGTTTTCCTATTGATTAAACTGTCATCCAGGTATGGCTGTACACCTGGAATATCTGCCAGAGGGTTTCCATATAACGCTGAAAATGGCAACAGCTGTTGAGACCCCAAACTTGGGTCCACCAGAACTCCCTGTTAGCAGCTCAGCTAAAGGTCTAATTTAGTAAAAATGACACCCCCTGCCAGTGTGGAGAACAGTTTTGTGACAGTTGATAAGGGATAAATATCAAGTTTTACTGTTGAATTAACAGTACATCTGTAATCATCACAGACTCTTAAAATGAATGTCGCTCTTTTAAGTGTCACACTGGTACAAAAATGCCTTGTACAACTAGATCATCTAATGCCTCATTAATCTTCTGCTTAAGAGCAAAAGGTACAGGGTATGCCTTAAAGAATTTGGGTAAAACTGTAGGGTCCACTTCAAATGAAACGGGTGGTCCTCTGCATATTTGGCCACAGTCTTTTGTAGGTGTCCTCACTAATCAAACTACAGGCTGAGCCAGAATCAACTTTCATTTTTAGTAACCTACCATTCAATGAAACTGTAGTCTTACACACAGGCTTCTTGTGGGTTGTGTGGCCCATCTGTGTACTATGCACCACATACTTATCCTGCGATTCATTGTTACTATATTGGTTTCTTGGGTCTGTAATGCTGCAGTTTCCAGATCTGAAAGTAATTGAGTAGAGCATGCCTTTTTTAAGCGCCCATGAGCTAAATGCCCTCTTTTTTTACAGTAATGGTACACAGATGTGTTAAATTTACATGACATAGCTGTATGAGTCCCACACCATCGGAAACACTTTCTATCATCACTTTCTTGTAATACAGATTGTGTTATATTCTGAGCTGTGTTCATTGGAATCATTCTGTGTACCTCTTCCATACAATTACCAATTACAGTCTACTCAGTCCTCAGTATGCCATTTCTGCTGCTAGAGTGCACTCCTCTGCTTTCTTGAATGTTAAATTCGGCTCTGCTAATAGCTGACACTGCTGTAAAGGATCTGATCATTCTATGAGATCACGCAGCATCTGTTCAAGTTGTTCACCAAACAATACCTGCACCTCAGTTGTTACCCAGAGTTGGCTTTCATGGTCATATACTCAGAAACAGTAACATCCTCTATTCATTTGTTGGTATAACCAGTCAAAGATTCTGTATACTCCACCAAGTTAATGGAATCACTGTACATAGCAGCCTTCCTAAAGATGTCCCAGTTTGTGGAGTCAAAACAGTCTTTGAGAGCTGAAATAGCACCATTTATGCAGACACTTGTATGTAGGAACCATGAACTTGGAGTATGTGGTCTGAGGCAGCCTAGGTGAGGATAGGTAGTGGCAATATAGGCCTCCTGAACAGTCATATAAACTTTGATCAGACAGTTTCCCTCTGGTGGAAAAATCTCATACCACAAAGAGAAAATCTTCCTGATGCGTCATTTGCAATTGTTTATGGCTTCATACAGCTTACCTAGCACCTGTTTAGCATTTTACATAGTTGGTTGATATAATGCTACTACATAATTGTGACTGCTGCAGCCTTCATTTTTATTTAAACACATAATCCACTACCGAGGGTCTTACCAGTTAAAGATTTACCTCTATCTGCTGTGAAGATAGTTCCTCTCAATGGCTGAGTCTCTGAAGTTGTCGTGTAGTCACGTTTCTAAAGATATATATTAAATGATCACTTATTTCATGCTTTTGTACACTGAAGCCTTATGCAGTCCAGTTTATTATTATTATCCAGTGATTGGACATTCACAAGTAGAACTGATAATATTTCTGGTTTGATAGGATTAGCCTTTAGCCTCCAGCTAATGCTAGTGTACTTTCCTCACTTCTGTTTCTGCTCATGGCACTTGTGTTTTGGCCGCATCTGTTTTTCTTTACACAGTAGAGACTAAGAAACCAAGGCTGTGCAGTGACTCTAACAGCAGCCCTGGAGAGTAGTTAGAGCATTTACCACTAATTCCCAGGAACATCAGCCACTCCTTATACATAAATCTTGCATTACTAAATCACAGCTTGACAAGTGATTTTAATAAACCGAAAGGACTCTCTAGAGCTCTGCAAGCTGCTGCCTGAGTGGACACTGTCATCGTTCCTTAGTTTTTGAGGCAATTTTAAATGTTTTAAAAGGAGGAGTTATTACTTACCTATCTCAAGCAGGGTTTAATACATAATTAAAAGCTCCTGTTATTATAAGTTCATTAGATTACATATTGGAATGTAATGCCAGGATTTTCATAATCATTTTTATAATTCCTCATTTGACATACGTATATACTATATATTAGCATTAATTTATTTTCATTCAGTTTCCCATTACTATAATGTTGCAGACTTAGATCAATATTTAATCAGTAGCTATGAAGGACTCAATCATATTCCACTCTGGTCTTTATCAAATATAGAATGAAGCTAGGCCAATTCGACTCTTCTAGTATTTTTGG
>NW_024380323.1:0-25276 GCF_016835505.1 Polypterus senegalus
CCTCCCCGGCAGTGCGCGTTCCCGCTGATCTCAAAGCGCAGCACCGGACTAAACCAGTCGGGCATTCCGTGAAGCGCGCGTGTCACACTGAGACTTAGCGGAGTGAGCCTCACGTGAATAGCCGTCTGCTTACAGTCGAGGCTCAGTCGGTGCTGCGATCTCAAAGTGTCCGTCATTAACACAAGACGGGCTGAGACAGTCCACGGTTATGTGCGCACACTCGGGAGATTTAAGGAGCGCCGGGAAACGATCAAGGAGAACATCAATGATGGAGACACCGAGAGAGAGCGACATCTACAGAGGGAGTGTCTGTGACTATTATGGGATGGATTGTGAAGAAAGTCGGCTGAGAAAGAAGGAGAACTTGAGCTGGACGAGTGGCAAATCTGTAAGAACTTGAGCTGCTTATTACATCTTGTCTGATGAAGGGGCCTGAGTTGCCACAAAAGCTTGCATATTGTAATTTTTTAAGTTAGCCAATAAAAGGTGTCATTTTAATTGACTTCTCACTACTTAACACAACACCCAAAATTTGTTAATTAAATCCCGTTAATATGACTGCAAGTCTCACGTTGCTAAAGAAGCAGAACCAAATTAAATGCAAGTCTGTTAATAGTAATAGGAGGTCACTGGCACTTGATCGTTATTATTATATTATTATGACTTATCATCTCAATAATTATATAACGTGCTACCTCATTATTACGACTAAGTTTAACTAATATGACGGTACACCCCCCTCTAGTGGGCATAGTGGAGAATTGCAGGCCTCTTTAGTGTTTCGAACTCCAAGTTCCTCCCAGTTGGCGCCCAGTGGAGTCAACGCCACCTACTTGGAGCTCCAGGGTGGAGGCTCCGGGCTGCAGAGATGCACACTTGGTGTCGATTGAAGCGAGTCTGAATATCAGCTGCTGCCCTTCGAGAGGTGACTGAAGTAGCCGTCTCTTCTTATTGCTAATCCTCATCTTAGCAGAATTACAGCAGCTTTGACTCCTCATATAATATCAGCAGTGTACAGAATGCAAGCAGCCATCACTTGAATATTAGGGTGGGATAAAACTAAAAGTGTTTAGAAGTGTACCTAATAAAGTTTAATGTCAGGATTTATTAGCAGCTGATATTGAAAGTGTGGGGTCAGACTCGAGTCACAGGGACCACTCACCTCGTCACAGCAGACTATCATGTGTCACATGGACACACACGGGGACAAACACACACAGCAGGACACAAACACTCAGACTGGGGAGCAACGCTCATCTGCCTCAATAATTAGCTTCATTGCTGTGAATGGAAGAATAAGACATTCATATGGCATCACCATATTTGTTGCTGCATTCTCAATTTACTTTAAAATTATATATATATATATATACTTTTATAACTTTTTGATCTTTATTACAAAACTAGCTGTGCTGCATGTCTAAGATGGGTTGAATTCTAAGTAATCAACGTAGATCTCAGTGTTAATGTTTGCAGTGCACCATCTGTGGGAATGTATTTTGAAATGCATGTAGTAATTAAATGAATTGCAATTATCATTCCAACAGATGGTGCATCACAAATGTTTGTAGTAGTACAGTGCATTAATACAAATGTTTGTGATGTGCCATCTGTTGGAATGACAAATGCAATGCTTATGTCTCTGTTATATGCCATTCTATTGGCAGAGCTGAAGCACAACAAACTGCCGCAGGTCTGGACCAGCAGTTGTGTGCCAGCAGGGAGGTTTACAGGCTGGTATGGTGCCCACTAATCACACTCACCCTAACACACATTCTGTCATTAAACTGCTGGCCGATATCAGAGGTGACGTCTGGTGCTGCGGCTCTGTAACTCGATGATATTGATTAGCATGGGAGTCATAAAAGCTGTGCTAATGTTTGTGAGGCGCCATCTGTTGGAAAGACAGAGACAAAGTGACTGGACAGATACACAGACAGACACACAGACACTTGTCCTTTTATTAAAGAGGATTAATCATAAACAAGAAGTCTTAATATCATCAGAACATTCAAAATATGAGATATGATCAGCGGAATTTACAAATCAAAAGTTACCAAATGAACAGATTTGACAAATAACAGTCGTCCATATTTTTTTTTTGTGTTTTGATCTTTTTAGATTAATAAGCAATTCAAATTTTACAAACTGTGAAGCATTAACAGGCCATTTATCTCTGTGAATGTAACACCTAATCATAATTAACTAAAGATTAATCTAAAATAAGTATTCTTTTACACATTAATTATTATTAAACCAAACTGTCCTTCAAGGTCATGTCAATATTCTGAATATTTTTTAGATCTCACCAAACACTTCACATCCTAACTTCTCGTGTGTTTAATATGCAGAGAGGCCACAAGAGGGAGCAGTTTGGCTCCAGAAGAATCAGCTGATGTCACAGCCCTGAAAGTCCCAGGAATGTCACTAAGGTGCAAGTCACATGACCAGCGTCTGAGTTGACAGCACATGATGAGGGCCACAGGAGCTGACGTGGAGTCGATTATCAGTGACTGGCGATGTGTCCAGTGTGCTCATCGACTTTTAAATGACATTTTGCCCTGAATGTGCCCACCTGCCCACCCTGCTGACTGACATTTCCATTTCATTAATCCTGAGCTCTAAAAGCCCCAAGGTCAGCAGGAGACGACCTCAACCAACACAAACATCAGACGACAGGACAACATGGCTGTCAGCCTGTAGAGTTTGAACGACTGCCAGTGTGCAGCTGTGACGAGGACCTGAGTGACCAGACAGACCAGTGGCTTTATGAGGTCACACAGCGGGACTGAAGCAATGGCCGAGGTGACAGGAGAGAGAAGAGGGCAGCAGGGCTTAGGTCAGCAGTGAAGAGCTCATCGGGTGACAACCTGTCTGATGAGCGAGTGCTTAAAGAATCAGACGTCAGTCACACATCGAGATACGGATTTGATCAACGAGGAATACAATCTGTGATCACAGGACGGCCATCAGCGTGTGACGAGTCAAAGAGGAGAAAATCAGAGGGAGGAACAAAACTGACAAACACACAAGTGACACACTCGTCTGACTCACTCTGTCTCAGGTCACTCATCTCACCCTTTATCACCCTGACTCTCTTCTCTATCATCCTCACCCCTCACTCTTTATTCACCTTCTCCTCTTCCTTTTAACCCCTCAGGCTCCATGAAGATGACAGATTTAGAAGTCATAGTCGCCATCTGCTGGTGAGGCCTGTAATACACAGTGGGGGGGCTGTCAGCCTGGGCCTTCATTGGCTTCTTCACACACACTGATGTCAGGTGACACGCCGCTCCTTGAGGGGTCCTGAGGGAATTGTAAATGAATCCTGGGAATGTGTGTGTCAGTGGAAAGATAAAAGTGTCCCCAAGTGTCACATCTGATTGTCACTTTGAACACCGACAGTGAAGGTGAAGTCAGTCAGCTGACTCGTCTCCTTGAGGTTGGGTGACAGTGGGAACAACAAGGAGGAGGTGCAGTTTAATGTCTAACGTGACACCAAGTGACTCAGTAAAACACCAAACTCCATCAGTATGGCCGACATGTGACTGAGCGGTGAGTCCTCGTCTTTAGACATTCACAGTGAATTCATTCAGAGGTGACAGACCACCGGAGTAACTAATAGAGGGGCAGACAATGTCTGTTCAGAGGCCAGCACTCCTGTCACTTCTGTCACTCTGTGCTCCTAAATAGTCACTGGAATGAGGCTCTGGATACTGAGACAGGCATGTGGTCCTGCTGGAGCAGCACTACTGAAAGGCGCTATATAGACTGACTGACAGGTGACATTCAGTGACACTCAGAGGACACAGCAGTTGGGGTGTCAGCCTGAAGGACATGTGGCTGTGAATCAACAGTGACCCCTGCTGGTCAGACTGGTATTTGTAGGTCTGAGGTGTCACCGCCCCTCACTATGACACACACACCTGATTGGCTACTCAGACCCAATAATAATGGAGACCCTGACAGCCGCACGCCCGCATTCTCATCCACAAATTCACTCACAGAGGTGCTGCCCCCCCACCTATAGTGGAAAATTAATTTTGACCCCAAACTGCAAACACAAAGACACCTGAGCTTGTGGGGACATCAAGTGACCGTGGAGGGTACTGGTCAGTGGTCACATGGTGTCAGATGGCTGATTGTTACACTGGAGTTAAACCAAGCAAAAACCCTGGATAGAGGGGCTCAGTGAAGGAGGTGTTGAACCTGTGCAGGAGGGTCATTGTGTGTGAGACGCTATAAAATGACAGAGAGCCAGCAGGCCAGTCCAGATACACACCTATTGTGGGGCTGTAGGGGGCGCTGATTACAGTCTGCTGGTTATTGTGCCACACAGAGTACTGGGAATGAGACCACTGCAAACACCAGGACTTGTCATTGTTTCCAAGGCCGCACTCCCAGCCCAGTCCTTTCCTGCTCAGTCCTTTATATGCGACTCCAATCCTCATGAAGTCTCCACTGCACTCCACCTCCCAGTAACAGCGAGTCCCAGTCAGAGCCTCTCTGCACAGAACTTGGGCCCAGTAGTCAAATCTGTCAGGATGATCAGGATATTCAGTCTCTGTCCTCTCACATGTCACCTTCTTGTTCCCTTCAGACAGACGGAGGTCTCTGTGTGCCGTGTTGATGTCCAGTGTGAGGGACAGAAGTCTGAAAGGAGAGAAAAGAAAACGAGTGAGGAAATCTGGGAGTGTGTAACGGGACTGGGGCGGAGCACAACACAGACAATTAACAAGAACCAATCAGGAGCTGCTGACGAGACACTAATAGTAAAGAGCTCATCTGATTGGACAGAATCTGTGGGGATTAAAAATTAAATCATAAAAAGACAACAACAGACAACAAAGTGAAAGGCAGGCAAGTCAGTCATTTGAAAGTCATCTCAGTCGTCAGAAATTATGATAAACAACATAAGGTCACCATTGAGGTCAGAGTTCTGATGGACTGTCCACACTGACCGCTGGCTTTATTAAATGACATGTTTTATTGTCACAGTCCACCTCTTTAATTTAAAATCAATCAACTGTCACACTTCACAACCACATAAATTATTTAAATAAAAGCTGCAATCAGTATTTACTGTTTATATCTATCTATCTATTATATAGTGCCTTTCCCATCTGTCATTGTCTCTCTCTTTCTTTCTTTAGTGTGTTTCCTGTCATCTCTTTTTATTATTTGACTGTCATTCTTATCCAAGGTGACTCCCATCATCTGATATTCCATTGTTTCCTTTTCTTTTCTTTGTCCAATCAGAGCCCAGGCAGGTGAAGTGACTTGCTGAGGTCACACAGTGGTGTCAGTAGTGGGATTTGAACCCACAACCTCAGGGTTTGAACTCCAAAGTCTTCACCACCACACCACACTGCATTTTCTCCTCCATTTAAACTCTCCTTCTGTTCAATCTGAGGTCAGCTTTACTCTGGTGGTCTCATCAGGTAGGTGGGCTACAGTCCTGTGGACCCTCAAACATCTTGAGAATATTAGCAGCTGTGCTCACTGGAACATGAAGCTCTGTGGAGGAGGTCTTGTAGTCTTCACCTTGGGTTCAACAGACGGCTTTGGTGATTCACTGCCTGAGTCTCTCTATCCCATAATGCACCAGTCACAGGACCCCCATCACTCTCAGCCCCTCAGTCACACAACACTCAGACTTTCATATCCTAAGCCTGTCCTGCTCTATTAAAACTTCAATGATTTTTATTGTGATGATCCATTCAGTCAAAGCACAAACTCACATTTTAAAAAGTCGTCTCTGCTCTGAGGTTCAGGAGGCTGGAGGGCGAAAACTGGAGCTTCATGAGCTGAAAATAAAAAGAAAAGAGAAGAAGAATGGAAACTGAGAAGATGGCATTGTGGGATCTTAGTTTAGTTCTTAAACACGAATTACAAATGCAGAGGAGTTCAAATAAAACATTTATAAAATATACAAGGGCTGGCAAATTAGGCCAAATGTCGATTTGAATATTCATATTAATAATAAATATACAGGGAGTCAGAGAGTATTGAGACCCCCTCACTTTCTGCACACTTTACTGTGTTGTTGATTTAATTTTAAATGGATTAATGTGCCTGTGAGAGACAGTTGTACGTCACTGTGCTGATTGTACACTTGCTGGCCTAATTCTTCATTTAGAAAGAACCGCAGCTACACCAGAGAGTAGATAACACCCTTCACCAGCTCGCTTCAAGTACTTTGATAGATTTGTATACGTAAGTGTATGTGTGGTATCTAAACAGAAATAAATAAATACAATAAGTGCACAAATACAAATGAAATACATATATGAACATAACTAATTAAATGTCAAAGTTACACAGTATTCAGGAAGAGCAAAGTTAAACATCACTCATCTTTACGTATTGTTTAATCAAACCAGTAGGTGGCACTATTAACAAGAATAAAAGGAACAGCGTAACGCCCAAGACTATGGAGGAATATTTCGGACAAAATAAATAAATAAATAAATAAATAAATAAATGCACAAATAAATAAAAGTACTGTGAAATGTGAGCATAAATAAATAAATGTGTCATGAAATATGTTTTTGTTGAAATAAATTTTATTTATTTATTTAATTTTGTCCGTAACATTCCTCCAAACCATCATGAAATACGACTTGAAATAAAACTGTCACTTTCACTCGTCAAAGTTGAGAGGGTGGGCTCTAACACCCCCTCTAGTTATTGATTGGTGAATCGATAGCACAAGAATTAATTAGAAAAATGTTTACTACTGTCGATGAAATGGATTCTGCCGAAGATATTACGTATTTCAGAGAGAGAATTGAAGATTTATCGGAAGAAATTACAATGTTGGCGGCCCTTTTAGACTCCGATATAGATGAAACTATTTTTGAAAATATCGAAGAACTGGTGGACCGGACTCGACTGCACTCCAGTTCAGGTGACGCAGTTCGCTGCTCTGGACGTCCATCCTTTGACATTCCAGCTGAGTCAATAGAACACCTTCTGTTATGCGGTTTAAAAGTACGACAGATTGCAGATCTATATGGTGTATCGGAGAAGACGATCACAAGGCGAATGAGCCAGTTTGATATACGGTAAGCTGCACCGGCTCTATTAGTTTAGGTACTTTGACATGGAATGCCCAAAGCAGCGCCAACTAATATTTTGAACTGAGTATCTGACCCTTGTTTTACGAGTATAAAGTCAGGTGCAGATTCGCAGCTACTTTTTCAAACAACTTTACAACTCTGATCAGTGGCAAACATTGTAACAACATTTCAATTTCTTCCGATAAATCTTCAATTCTCTCTCTGAAATACGTAATATCTTCGGCAGAATCCATTTCATCGGCAGTAGTAAGCATTTTTCTAATTAATTCTTGTGCTATCGATTCACCAATCAATAACTAGAGGGGTGTTAGAGCCCACCCTCTCAACTTTGACGAGTGAAAGTGACAGTTTTATTTCAAGTCGTATTTCATGATGGTTTGGAGGAATGTTACGGACAAAATTAAATAAATAAGCAACAAAAAACATATTTCGTGACACATTTATTTATTTATGCTCACATTTCACAGTACTTTTATTTATTTGCGCATTTATTTATTTATTTATTTAATTTTGTCCGAAATATTCCTCCATACAAGACGGCATTCGTTTACAAAAAAAAAAAAAAAAACCTTTACGTTTAATACTGTAAGAATCAACACATTTTAACGTCCTGGAATGAAGTAAAATACAGCGCATCTCTCCCCTAAGGTCAACAGTGCACAGACTTAACAATATGTTCATTCACAAACAGCAAACATACCATAATAGCGCTTTTCTATACTTGCACTGACAGTCAAAATAAGTTTAACTTTAACTAAGATGTTAAGTTACAGTGAACGCTGCAAAAAAAGGAAAAGACTTACTTTGTCAGTAACGCACAACACACAGTTACAAAAGGTAACAGCAAACTGTAACTTGTAAAAACGCAAACAGGAAGCAGGAAGAGACTGTGAGCGTTACAATTCAGGAACAAAACGCTGTGCATGCGCAGTAGTCTTGTGGGGCGTGTCTTCAGGTTCAGCATAAAGCTGGGAATTTTGTACAGTGCCTTTTGTGCTCATCAGTCTACAGTCAGTAACCCATAATGACAAAGTGAGCGCAGGTCTTCAGAAAGGTCTGCACATTTATTACAAATCAAAACTGAAACTCTCCTTCCTAGAAGTATTCAGACACTTAATTCAGGTCTTTGTGGAAGCCCCTTTGGTGGTCTTCATGACTAAGTGTCTCTTCAAGCATTAACCTCCTGGATTTGGCCAGTTGATCCCATTCTTCCTGCCAGATCCTCTCAAACTCTGTTAGATTTCAAGGTAAGCGTCTGTGAACTGCCATCTTCAGGGTCTCCTGTTCTGTGGGGTCTCACTCTGGTCACTCAAGGACACTCAGACTTGTCACAATGCCACTTCAGAGTTGTCTTGGCTGTAGTCTTCAGGTTGTTGATCCATCGCCCAGTCTGAGGTTACAAGTTTTCTTTAAGGTCCTCTTTATATTTGACTGCACTTCTCCTCCCCTCAGTTCTGACCTGTCACTCTGTCCCCATAGCCTGATGCTGTCACCACCATCTTCACTGTAGAGATGGCATTAGGCAGGTAGTGAGCAGTGCCTGGTCCTCTCCAGACATCCTGCTTGGTCTTCTGTCTAAAGAGTTCAATGTTTGTCTCATCAGATCTTTGAATCTTTCCCTTGATGCTCTCAGGCTGTCATTTGTCTTTTACTTGAGAGTATCTTCTCCTGGCCACTCCACCATAAACCTTGATTTGTGGAGCGCTGCTGAGAAGGCAGTTCTGTCAAACAGTTTCTCTCATTTCAGCAGAGGACTTCTGAAATTCTGTTGTAGTGACCATTAGGTTCTTGGTCACCTCCTTGGCCAAGGCCATTCCTTCCCAGTTACTCAGACTGGCCATCTCTAGAAAGTGTCCTGGTGTTTCCAAACATTTTCCATTCCCCAATTCTTGAGGCCGCTGTGCTCCTGGGAACACTCAAAGCTTTACAAATGGCTTTATCCCGTTACCCTGATCTTTGCCTCAACAAAATTTGATCACATAGGTCTACAGAAGGTCCCTTGAACTCCATGTCTTGGTGTTCGTGCTGACATACAATGTCATAAATATTCTGTATTTTATACATATTGACAAGCAGGTACAGTTCTTCACATCTTCAGAGGTCCATCTAGTTAAGAAATCCCACCCTGAGTCAGAGGGTGCTGCTCCTGCTAATGTCATCACTTCAGTGAGTTCACAGGCCACAAGACGAGTGACGTCACTTCCACAGCCCGCTAATTAAGCTCCGCCTCTTCAGTGACACCACTATAAAATGTCACCAGAAGTGGGTGTTCATTACAGATCTGTGACTGAGGAAGACGGAGCTCCGACTCACAAGTGACTTTAACTTGACAGCCTTTGATTGCAGCAGACGTCATCATTGTGCTCCGTCTTTGTGCTTTTTATTTCATCTTCATCATTAAACGGGTATTTCAGGGTGGTACCCCAACTCTTTGTGCCCACTCTCTCTGCTTATTTTCACAATACACACATACAGTAAATGTCTAATGTGGTGGACGGCTGTGATGGACCCTGTGCCCTTGGCTGCTTGACCTTAGTTTGTGTTTAAACAAATCGCTGTCTTTATGTGTAAACGTACGTAATTCATAATTTATAAAGTGTGTTTTACTCTGAGGCTGCACTCACTGAAATGTTCAGGTGGTCCTCAAGTACTCAGAGTTCTGACGCAGTCCTCCAATTTGCTTATCTTCACCACCAAAATAAATCAAATAAAATGCTTTTGGTGTGTAAACTCCTTTTAAATGTCGGTGGGAGACACGACTTCTGAGCAAACAACAGCAGGAATATAAAACACGAGAGCCCAGGGGGAGCACAGCTGAAAATGGATGAACGTGAACTTTTAACGTGGACTCCATCCAGCAGAATGTAATGGACAGCGAAGACAGCAGGAGCAGATTGAGATGTTCTGATGTTATAAAGCACTGACGCTGAGCTCAATTTGATTCCATTAACGTCTTCTCTGTTCTCAAATAAACAATTCATTTGTGCTCTGAGCCGGCTTAGCCATTTAAAACACATTTCTGTTCATTAATCTTAAGTTGAGCAAAGCAAAGGAAATAAAAAGAATCCCAAAGTTAAGTGAAAAAAGGACTTTTAGGAGAATAGTGGAAAAAGTATAAGGAGTGTAACATTTCAAGTTAAAATTCTAAAACATCTGATTAAACACAGCTGATTATTTAGAGAGTTTGTTATCACTCAGCTAATGACTGTGAAAGGCACTATATAGTAAAAATAATAAACAGCAAAGGATGGCAGATAAATGTTAAAGAGCAGGCCTTCTTCAGTGTCCTCTTATTGTCACTCTGGTCCTCCTAATGGACTTCAATAACAAACACAATGTCACCAGACGCTGTACCTGATGGAGTCCTTGTCATGATGTCCCACTGGCTGATCTTCTCCAGACTCTTTGTCAGACCTGACAGCTCCTTTCTCAGGTCCTCAGATGAGAAATCAGCGGTGACAGTGAAGCTCAGCGAGTCTCCATCAGCAGGAAGGACACAGCGAGAGGAGAAAGTCTGCATCAGGAGAGAAGAGGGGACGAGATTTCAGAAAGGAGACATTAAAAAGTAAGTAATGCTGATAAGAGGGGGCTCTTCTGAATTAAGGATCAGTGTGGTGGGCAGTCAGCGTGGGTTTAGATGGTGAGAACGCCTGTCATTGACTTGTTGGTTATTTAGGAGAGAATATTTGGTGGAGTGTAGTGGAGCATCAGAGATTATCAACCTTAACTATCAATGAGCTTTTCACACAGGACTCCATGAGAGGAGAGTCAAGATAAAGGGACTGAGGGGGCAGGTGGGTCCAGAATTGACTTGGCACACAAAACAAGGCGTTCAGCTTTTTATGGTTCTGAGACAAACTTAATTAAATTAAATTAAATATAAAGACTAACACATGTAGGGAGAAAGCTCTTTAATATGATTATACAATTGAAGGTCTGCAGCTCATAAGTGTGACTTGTGAGGAAATCCTAGGAGCCTTTGATTCTTCATCATCATCATCATCATCATCAACCATACAAAAGAAGAAAGCTACGGCAAGCTGAGTTATGTAGCGACCACCATGTGTGGAGTGTAAATCAAGAAGAGAATCTCCATAATGTCTATGAAACACAGTCGACATCAGGACTATTGTGTGGAGTGTGAGAGAAAAACACATGAGAAAGATGAGAGATGAGAGACGAGACTGGACTGTGGGGTCTGAGCTGTGAGGAAATGCTGAAGGATTTGAATCTCATCAGTTTAAGGATGGAGACATCAGAAGGTAGCCTGGCTGAAGAGTTGGCACCATCCTTTATTAGATGTCATCTTTTACACTTCATAAAAAATTCACTTTTTCACACAGACAGCTGTAGATTCATCTGTCTGTCATGTACATGAAGTTACCAACTTTGAAATATTTGTAAAAAGAATATTTGAAATGTTAAGGAAATATGAAAAGATGATCTGTGTTGGGCTGAATGGCCTGTTCTTGTCATGTTGTACAAACTCCTCAGATCTTTTAAATTTCTCTCTAAATGTTCTCAGGTCCCACACACCCCAGTCTGATCAGACTCCCTGTGAAGTGTCGCTCTCACCTGCAGGAAGTGGAGATGGTCCTTGGTCTCTGAAAGCTCCTTCAGCTCAGCTTCTCTCCTCTTCAGCTCCTCAATCTCCTTCTCCAGTTGCTCCATGACTCCTTCAGCCTTCTCCATTTCTCTCTTTTCTTGTTCTCTGATCCTCTCAGTCAGTTTCCTGTGGGCTTCCTCAATGCACCGTATCAGAGCAGTGAAGCTCTTCTCATTTTCTTCCACCTCTCTTACCACAGACATCTGAAAAAATAGGATAAAGATTTAAAATTGAGTCACCTGATAAGAATAACCAATCATGAGGCACATTTCTTGCTATTTTGATGTTGTGAAGGACAGTTTGAATTGGCTGGAGTGACTGGTGGTACTTTATCTGCAGATGGAAGGTCAGTTGCAGACTGACTCCCATATAATATGTTCCCTCCATTATGCCGAGTAACATCATCACTCTGCTGATGCTGCTATTAAGGAAACTGCAGGACTTTATGAGATACCAGTCATGAAAGGCTTCCTTGTGAAGGATCTTGAGAGCCATTGGCAGGAGCTGCTGGGGACACCTCTACTGTCTTGTGAGGACTTCATTTGACTTGACAGTTTGTATAAAAGTCTGCCATTAAAAATGGCATCTCCTGCTCAGCCTGAGGTTAGGAATTAGAGTGTGAGTAGGACAACACACACCAGGAAGAAGAAGAAGAAGAAGAAGAAGAAAAGAAGAAGAACTTTTGTGTTAGAAGGTAATTGTGTTAAAGTAAACTTGTGTGTTAGATGGTAATTGTGTTAAAATAAAACAATTTCTAGTTTGGGGTGTCAGACATCACCGTGTCAGACCTGTGAGATGGAGACATTAAACAAGAGGGTCTAGGTGTTGATTAGGGGGATTCAGATTTCCTTTAATTTCATGAACTCTTTGCATATTTACCTTCTTCCATCTCTTTTTCATTGTAAAGCTCAGAGTTGTGAGTCTTTATTTCCATGTCTTGATGTATTTCAACTTCATTTATGAACTTTGCATTATTACTAATGAATTTGCTATTGTAAGTATGGCTCATACTTATATAATGAGACCTTGCTGTGTGTTACTATGTGGGAAGTAAATGTGAGGTAAAAGGTGGCTTGTGTCCAGGATCACCAACCCCAAAGCTGGAGGTGTTCTGCTGTTTTCAGAACTTTACATATCTGGACAGTGACTCACATAACTCTGTGATAGAAGGTGAGGATGAGAAAACCTAAAAGGTCACCTCCTAACCAGCCACTAGAATGAGGAAGAAATGATAATATGAGATTTACTATTAGGGAATTTAGATGAAGCTTTACTCCAGATACAGAGAGTCTCATATGGTGTTTTGCCTTTTGATGCACATGTGGAAAACCTCCCTGGTTGGGTGAATAGGCTCCTGGCTGGAGTAGGGAAGGAAGGATCCAGTTGTCATTGTCACATGTGTCCAGTTCTAGGTGAACATTATAAGAGGATGGATCAGACCACCAGTACTGCAGAACAACTTAAAGACTTTGGTAGAAAGCTGAGGAGTAGTAGTGACAAAGTGATCAGAAGTTCAGCCAATGGCACACATAAGAATGAGGAAAGATGGCAGATAGATAGATAGATAGATAGATAGATAGATAGATAGATAGATAGATAGATAGATAGATAGATAGATAGATAGATAGATAGATAGATAGATAGATAGATAGATAGAATCTTTATATAATTAAACATTTATTAATCATAAAGTTGTATTCCAAATACACAGACACTCTTTTGAGCCATACAAGCTAATCCAAAACAAACAAAGTTTCCAAACAGAATCCAAAGACAGCTGGTGAAAAACAAAGCACAGGCTGAACAATCCAGAAAATCACAAAAGCATAAGGCACAGCTAAAAGAACACAAGAAATCAACAAACTTGCAGAGCACATTCACAAGGAAACTGTGGGAGACCCTCGGGTTTATAGGGCAGAAGGGAAGCTGATTGGTGGCGATTGGCAGATGGTCCACCTCTTGGTGAGCCACACACAAACCACATGGAACATAACAAAGGCAGCTTACAGACAAAATCAAATACAAAGAATTAAGTAGATACTCAATCAAATCATCATTAACATAAATAAATAAACAAAAAGACATGAAACAAGACTTTGAACAACATCTAGTGGAAGGAATCCTGGCTGAAAAATGTCACAGTCATCATGGGTATAGAGAGGGGATTTCATGCATCAGTAATAAGCAGGAATTCTAGGAGGAAACAACAAAAGCAGACGAGCGTAGAAACATAAACCGAAGTGAAGGTCAGTCTGTGAAGTTGACTCTCCTTCACTTGTACTTCTTCAGCTATCACCTCTGTGTCTGGATTGGACTACACAGTGTTGAGTGACGGATTGTGCCCTGCCTACTTTCTTTGAACTAAAGACACACCCCACTGGTCTGGACTGACTGTGTTTAGTACTTTAGTACATTCAATGGCACTGGTCTGTTTAATGTGAGTCTGTGTTAAATAAATTAGGTTGGATAAGTTTGGTCTGTCTGGGCACAGAAATGTGTGTGAAGAGTTCTGACTCTGCTAGATAAGAACTTTTTATAAATGAATCCTGGTAGAACTGGGCATCGGAGAGTGTGCTACCATAGACAGTCTGCCAGCTCATTACAGGGTCAGAGCTACACTAGTGATCACAATGGAAGCCAATTTGGGGTTTCTGCCAATTAACCAAACTGAAATGTGAGGATGTGGTGGAAGATCTGGAATAACTGGAAGAAACCCACTGAGATACTGGAAGAAGGGGTAAACTCCACACGGAAAGTGAATGGAGGAAAGTGGATCTGAGATTCAGCAGATGCCATCGCTGCACAACCTTACTGTCCTTTGTGATAAAATATTAAAGCTGAAGTAAAACATTTGGAGGTGTACGTTATGTAAACTCCGCACTCAGTCAAACAGTGGAGATCTTTAAGCTGTGGAGTATAATAAAAGAGAAATTCCAGAATGAAGAAGAGAAGACCATTACGATCTCCAGAATAAATCAAGAATATCCCATCTCTCCAAATGAGGTAATTTACAGGAAAAGACAGGCTCTCCAATCAGAATTTAACCTCTTGATAACAAAAGAACCTGAACAACTCATCTTTAAATCACAACATCATTACGGTGAACATGGAGAGAAGGCTAATAAGATCTTAGCTCAGCAATCAACAAGCAGGAAGTTTGCAACACAATAACAGAAATTACCAGTGGAACTGCAGAAAAAAAAATGAAGCCTAAAAAATATAACTCACCATTTAGCAAGTACTATAAGTCTTTATATTCTACTCAGTTTAAAGAAGACGAGACACAATCTCAGGAGTTCTTTGATGTAATACAAATACAACAGCTGGACACTCTTAGTAAAGAGGAATAGGACAAACCTCTGACACTCTCAGAACTACTGGATGCTGTAAACTCACTCCAAAGTGGGAAAACAACAGGTTCTGATGGCAACCAAAAGAATTTTATAAAGACGTTTTCAAGTTAGCTCCACTATTATTAGCAATGTTTACAGAAGCTACAGACAACAAAAATCTACCCAAAAACCTACCCAATTTTCCACACCTCCCACCCATTCCTTTCCAGAAGAAATTCTGATCAGTCCTGAGGAGTCAGACAGCATCTCAGCAACATATAAAAAACATTTCAAAGAATCTCCCCTTTAAGGGTCCTAGGATATGGTGCAAAAAGAACCTTTTAATGAATATCTCAGAAAAGGAGTGGAAGTCAGTCATGCATAGAATACACTCCAGCTCCATATGTGTGAAGTATTCAACCATCTGACTTTGACTCTTTCATCGATCACATTTATCTCATTTAAAATTGAGAAGAATCCAACCTGCGAGTGTGGCTATCGAGCTCCAGCCTCACTGGGCCACATGTTTTGGGAGGACAACAAAGTAACATCATTTAGGGCCAAAATGTTTGAATGTTTTATCAGACAGCCGTGGGGTCACAATCACTCCTAACTCACTAACAGCTGTGGTTGGTGGGCTACCAGAGGGGCCTAAAGTGGAGGAGGACACATTGACTGTAACTGCCTTTACCAAATTGTGAGTTTGTGGACTTGTCCTGCTGAACTTGAAGATCCCCAGCCCACCTGTGGTAAGTCACTGGGTCACTGATGTTTGACATTTAAAAAAAACAAATTCTCACTTAGAAGATCTGTTCAAAACCTTTATAAAATATGGCAAGATCTAATTAATAAAACTTTAAAATAATCATCCATAGCAGGGGAAAAGGAAATTCTGCCATTTTATTTATTTATTTATTTGTTTATTTATTTATTTAAATTATCAGGAATTTTGGCCCAGTTCTCGGTTCTTCTGTCTTTTTCTGAGTTGCAGCGTGAATCCTGTTTGGTAGTTTTTATTTGCATTTTTTTGTTTGTTTAGTTTTTTGTTTTAACTTTCTGATTTTTTTAATTATTTTTTATTTTGACTTTGAAAGTCATTTGTTGTATAAGTTGAACTTGATTGTATGCAATGCTATTTTAAAATAAAAACAACTTAGACCATTAATGGACGTTGTGCCCGCTGATCTAATTCAGAACATCAGCGTCGACCTTCAGTTTGAGTTTCTGTTAGTAGAGTTAAGTCCCCTTTAAGCAGCTGATGGAATATCAGAGGACTTTAGGGTGATGCTGTCTGAGTCTCCACTGAATAACACCTGGGATTCTGTCAACAGTGAAAGGCCATGAAGGACACCACAACACTTCTTCTCTATCTCTCCCTTCTCGTGTTCCTACTCATCATCACCAGTGAAGCTCTGCTGCTCCTCAAGTTCTCATTTATTTCTCCTCTCTTTGATATGAAGTGTTGTCTTCCTATTCCACTCACCTTCATCACGTCCATCGCCCTCCTCGTCTCCTTCAGTGTCTTCTCTCTCTCCTCAAGTCTCCTCTTGATATCACTCAGTGTCACCCCCAGCTGTTTCTGTTTGGACACACAAGAGGACATGCGTGGTCAGATCAGAATTCACATTCACTTTGTGATTTCTTCTTCTCTTTCTGACTCCTGATATTTTCACAACACATTTGTTTGACATTTCATGACACAACTTAGATTTGATTTAACAAACAGGAATGACAATAAAGATTAAAAGAAAGGTTTAATTTAATTGATGTAAGATTGAGTTTGGGTTTGAAGAGAATGTCAACTACAGAAGACAGTTTGAAGGCACACTGGTGTGTGAGTTAGTTCTTGACATTTAGAAGACATCACATCGACAAACTGGGAAATGTGAAGTTCACACAACACCAAAAATAATAAAAACAAACAGGAGTGTAAAGTAAAGAAAATGGTGAAAGGCCAGGAGGACTTAAAACACGTCATGTCAGTAATTATAGGATCTACAAGGCCATTTGATATCCTGAGTCAGACATGTGAGGACGTTGTCTGCCGTTGTCATTTTCTGGAGTCAAGTAAGATACTGAAATACACAAACGATTCTGTTGAATTCAAGAAGAAGGCAACTAAAAGGAATTCTAAAACTCAGAAATGATATTTTTTATATATTACTTACCTCAGATGTTTTGTTTAGGTGACAGATTATTATTTTTAATAAAACTAGTGAGCTCCGCCCCCTGCTCGCTTCGCTCGCCCACCCCCAGGTTTGGTTTGTATGACGCTTCAAACATTTAAAAGCCTGTACAGCACCTGTCATATTGTCTCACTGCCTTGTCTCTCCTCTCCCCCAGACATCCTCTGCTCCTGTGGTGGTCTCGCTCCCAAGTTGCGCCCCTATGAACAGGAAGATTTTCTATTCTTCTAATTGAGAGATGGAACTGTCCCCTCTGACTATACACAGAGCTCGATTCACTCCTGAAAGAAACTTATGTTTGTTTGAAGTGTCTGAATAACGTTTGTCTCTAAAATCTCCTGTGTACCTGTGCTACTCTGTGACCCAAGTGTGACCGCGTATGTGGATTTTGCTTTCACCAAACAACAAATCTTTTAATTCTCGCGGAGAGGCCTGTTCAATTGGGAAGAAACACTACTTTTCCCTGATGGCAACACGAATTAGACGATCTACAGTACAAGTCTCTGACATAAAGTTTCAATCCAAACAATATATTCAACTTCTTTTCACTGTTCTGTTATTTCACTGAGTAATAATTTCCATTTATCTGTGTGAATGTGATCTTTACGATCATTTGTAGACTTTCAAAATGGCCAAAGTCTCCATCTCACAGATCTTGCTTCCATCTCTCTGGACTTCCAAAAAGTCTCTTCAGAAAGATCACATCTCATCTCTTATAATAGAGAGATGTTTCTTATGTTTATGTGTTTTGGTTTCAACAGAGCCTTCAAGACCACCCAGCTATCCCTGTTAAGGGGTCAGCTCAGAGATGTGCAGGTGGGTGAGCCTGTGGTGTCCTGATGATGGACTATCTGTCAGGCAGACTGAAGGACTGTGTGAGCAACACTGGAGCAGCACAAGGAACAGGCCTGTCTGCTTTACTCTTCACTCTGCGCACCTCACACTGCAAAGAACACAATTTCTCTTGTCTTGTATATCCAAAAATCACCCAAGAAGTGTCTCAGTGGGCTTTAACAGACCATGTTTTTGAGAGCCTCCTACTCCAGATACCCTAAGAAGAGAGGAAAAAACAAGAAAATCGAGGTTGAATACACACACAGTAGAGCTAATGTTACAAAGCCCCAGTCCACCTAAACTGCATGTCTTTCGATTGTAGGAGGAAACCCACATGAAGATAATGAGAACATGCAAACTCCACCAGGGACAAGTCACGGTCAAAAAATAAAATGTATTTCTAACATCAACAGACAACACTAAACATGAGTCTCTGTTACCTTAGTTGGTTCTTTCTCTTGCACTTACGGGCATTACTTTATTTTTATTCTTTTTGGTAATTTTTTTCCTCAAACAATTTCCTAATTTTTAAATTGTTATAAATCAGGGAATTTTAATTTTTTTTAGGGTTTTAAAAAAATTTTTTGTTTTTTAAAAAAGGGGGAATTTCCTGGGTGCCAAGGCCTGTGGGGCTAAAACTTTAAAATTTGGGAAAAAACCCACTTTTTTTCTTTTTCCCCCCCAACCCCTTTCCTTTTTCCCCCCAAAAACCCCAAAAAAAGGGGGAAAAAAAATTTTTTGAAAACCCCCCCAAAACCAAAAAGAAAGGTCCTTTTAAAAAACCCCTTTTTAAAATTTAAACCCCCCAAAACCCTTTTTTTTTTAAAAAAAAAAGGGGAAAAAAAAAAACCCCAAAAAAAATTTTTTAAAAAGGTTTTAAAAAAAAAAAAAATTTTTTTTGAAAGAAAAATCCAACAAAAAAAAATAAAATTTTTATTTTTTTTTTTCCTGATTAAGAAAATTTTGTTTTTTTTTAAAAAAAATTTCCCATTTTTTATTAAAAAAAACCCACCAAATTTTCCTTTTTTTTAAAAAGGGTTTTTAAATTTTCCCCTTTTAAAAGGGGGTTTTTTTTTAATTTTGCCAACCCCCCTTAAAACCCCGGGTTTGGGGTTTTTAAACCCTTTGCCTTTTTTCTGAAATAAAATTTTAAAACCAACCTTTTCCCCCAAAAAAAAATTTTTTTTCCCCTTTTTTATTTTCTCTTTTTTCCCTTTCTTTTCCCCAAAACCCAAAAGGCCCAGGGGGAAATTTTAGGGGCCGGGGGCCCCTTGCCTTTAGTTGTGTAAAATCAAATTAAATTTTATTTAATTAAAGGCTTGGAAAAAGGGAATTTTTATTTAATGGTTAGGTTTTGTTCAATCCCAAGGAAAACCCAATATTTTTTTTTAAATTGGTTTTCTTTGGGATTGTAACATTCTTTTTTCCCTTTATTTAAACCCTTTACACATTGTTAAAATTTTTTTTGGGAACCCCAAAAAACCATCTTTTATTTCCCAAAATAAAAAGGTGCATTTAGAACCCATCTTTGAACTCCTACTTTTTGTAAAACCCATTAAAACAAAATTTTTTGATCCCTAATTAAAATTAGTTTTTCCCCTTTTAAATTTTCTCTACATTTTTATGTTAACCCACTTCTGTTTTACTCCCCCTTTGGGTAAATTTAATTAATTTGGGTTTAATTTTTAAATGAATTCGGGGTTACCCAAGCTTTCAAAAATTTTTTGAGACTTTAATTTTTTTTTCTTCTTAACTTTCTTTGGTTTTTCCTTTTTAACTTTTCCTTGTTTTTCATAGTTTTGATTTTAATTTTTTTCCCAGGGGTAATTACTTTAAAAGGACCCTGTTGTTTCTTCCCTTTCCAAGTTTTTCTTTTTTCTTGTCCTTCTTTTTTATTTTAAAAATTTCCCCAAAACCTCCATTCAGGGTTTTAACCTTACCCCTACACACCTTTGGGCAGAAATCATTCCCCGGGGAAAAATACAGTGGGCAAAAGATAGGGGCAGAGTTCAGATTCGGGTAAAAGGGAAATAAAGGAGGAGGCTGGGTGGTGTTTGGATGAACAGAAACCCAAACCCTTTTTTAAAATTTTCCCGGTGTTGTCCTCAAGTTGAGTTTTGCTCCTTCTTTCAGCCCAAAATTAAAGAGGACATACAAACATCACGGGGTTTGTGTTGATCAGACTTGATGAGACCCAAAACTGTCAGGGAGCCTGGGAAGTGAACTGACATCTGAGCTGAAGGATGAGTCAATAAAAGAGGGGGCAGGCGGGGGCAGCTTAAGAAAAAGACTTCTGACCAAGCAGTGCCAGTCTGTCCTACAATTACATGTCTGCTTTAGGGACATCTGAAGAACTGATTTATGTAAATCAATCCAAATAAGTGATTTGCCAAACAACAGAAAACATAAAAGATCAAAAAATTTGATGTCGATATTGGGACCTGATTCATATTAAACTAAAAATATCAGGGTACTTCATAAAAACTCATTGTTTTAAGATGTTGGTTTCTAAACGCGTTTCCCTTTTGGTCGAAAGCTCTTTAAATTCCCCAACGAGACCTCATTACATTTGTCACTTACTGAGACTGTGAGGAGCGATGTGAACTAGTCCTTTTTGAAAAACACCAAATGGTGTACTAAGTTAAGTGTCTTTATCTGAACTTACTGTACTTAGGTTTGTAGTAGTGATGGGGATTTGAAATTTGGCTTAGATGGTCAGACTACACTTCTAGAAATTCTTACACCCTGCTGGACTTGTTAGGGTTTTTCAAATATGAAGCTCAGAGTCTTTCAAATCATATTGGTGGATTATCACTCAGGGTTTGACATTCAAAATGTCCTACTGCTCCACTAAAAATAAATGATTCTAATCACTAATGAAGAGCCTGATGAGTTTATCTTTAAAACAGAAAATCTACAAGAATAGTATATTGACATTTCTGCTGAACTTATTGTAAAAAGTAGACTTAACTCTGGGTAAATCAGATTGACATGTGACAAAATGTGTCTCTTAAACAGCCCTGAGTAGCCAAATGCAAACCCGATTCTTTAAAATGGACAAACACCACAAAGGAGACTGAGCAGCAAGACCTCAGCTGGTGTCCCGCAGTGCAAGTGTGTCTATTGAGCGTTTTTAGACCTTCTATTGAATTCCAATCTAGGAGACATTGTGTGCTCACTTACCACGCTTACATCAGCCAAAGGGGGTAACATCATCTTGTTAAGAACACCTCAGGAGGCCCGATGTCGACATTTCTAGTGTAACGAGCCTGCACCCCTGCCAGTGGACATTTTAGACAGCAGGCTATAGTTGGCCTCCCACTGCCTTAGAAACTAAAAAGAGAACATCAGAGCAGAAAGAAACTCAGCTGGCTGTGAGAGAGAACTCAGTTGTTTGGGCCATCTTGGGATCTCATCCTGAGCTTTTTTCATGACTTGCACCAGTCTCACCAGGATGGACTCCAGCAGCCAATGCCTGAACTTGAAACATCAGGTTTATAAGGTCCAGTAAAACCTGATTATCAGTCAGGGGTCAGGACCGAGGCTGTGACGGATAAGAGAAAAGACGGATAAAGAGCAGCTATTTTAAAAAATGACTACAGTAATTGGTTTAGCGAACAGTGGCAAAAACTATATAAAAAAATGAATTAATTTATATAATTTTGTAATGACCAGCGAAATAAGCAAATACAACCCAGAGGTCCTGGAGTTTTCGTTTTCAACGTGGAGTCTTGGCCCCTAACAGCGGTGTCCTGTCTTACCCCTGTTATTTGGCTTACAGAGCTCACCTCTAAACAATCAAAAAAAAGTTTCCCTACCGATCAGTTATCTCCTGCCACTCGTGTGTATTTCTGATCCCACAAACACTCCCCTTGCCATTGCTCCGACTCCCCGCTCCACCACCTTCCCTTCTCTCCCTCACTTCCTGTCCGCCCCTACAGAACAGAAGCCCCAGCCAGCCCACACTTACAGCTTTTGCCCTTTCTGCCCCCATACAGAACATCACAAGCTGCCTGCAGACACAATATATTAACACAACCTGATATAACAGAATATATAAAGAAAATTACAAAGCAGAAGACCATTAACATTAATACAGAATAACATTAGTCACATGGTTTCCATTTTCAACACATTTTTCAATTATTTCAGCATCCCGCTTTATATGTTCACTGTTGGCTTCCTACTCCGTCATTGAAGCAATACTTAAGAGCTTTGCTGTTTAAGTAGCTTTAATAAGTTGAAACAGTACACACATATATTGATAGGGCATAGCAATGTATAGTAGTTTAGTTTAATTATAACAAAAGAGAAAAGCTTCAAACCGCTTATTAAAGCTGAAGGTGCGAATAACGGACACTCAGATTTCTGTTGTTCCAATGTGCAGAACTTGCAGTAGTAATTGGTAGACGCTGCTGTGCACAAGATTGGGTTTTGTTATTTAGTCCTGAATAAGTTAATCAAGTGACAGATCAAATGAAGTTTTACTGTAGATGAATAGATTTATCTGTCTCATTAACTGTACAAATTCCTTAACTCAAAGTTATTCAAACAGTTTCCATTAAACACTAAATCTTCACTCACCTGCTTTTCTTTCTCCTTTCCGCCTGCAGCCTCGACCATTTCCAAGGATTTTTTATGTCCAGTCACCACACATCATCACAGATACAGGAATCATCAGTTTACAGAATATCTCCAGGGCACTCTGATGTTTCTCACAGAGTTTCTCCTTCAGATTTCTAGTATCAGGATCAATCAGCTCAGATCCTTCCAGGTCGCTACTTCATGAGAGGCTGCAGGTGAGTCTGACAGTAGGGAGGCCATGCAGGTGAGACAGGACTTCACCGGGCCTAATCTTCTTACAGTACAGAAGTCACACTCCACGTCTGCAGGGCCTGGCATAATTCTGAGATGGAGGAGAACTGAGTGTCGTCTTCTTTAATTTCTTGATGACTTCATTCAGCAGATTATTTCTTTGCAGAGCAGGCCTCATCATGAACACGTGTCTGCACTGGGGACAGCTGCACTGTTGGCTTTTTTCCCAGCAGTCTGTGAGGCACTTCAGACAGAAATTATGACCACAGGGGATTGAGACGGGGTCAGTCAGAGTGTCCAGACACACCGAGCAGGTGAACTCGTCCTGTGACACAATCAGCTGAGCTTCAGCCATCGTCAGTCTGAGGAGAGGCAGGCAGAGAGAATCAGTCAGACAAACAAGGAAGTGACTTGTGATGAAACGAAAGTGAAAGTTTTTCTGTGGTCAGTGAGGAGGAGGAGGAGGAGATTTAAAGAGAAAGCTGAGAGCTCACAGAGAAACATCTGAGGAGACACTGAGGGTAAACAGTTAATGTGAGACAGGAGCTCAGAGAGTGAAGACCACCAAGTGACAGAGAGAGATGACCTGTCACAGGGGGTCTGCTAAAGTGTCATTCACGCCAGTATTTCATTATTCTTTTATTACACACTGAAGTCCACATCAGACTTCATATTAGTCCTCTTTATTAAACAAATTATCCATCCCATAATAATTTCTCATCTCCTACTTATCAATAATGAATTTTTATGTTTTTCTTTGTACATGGCAGGAATGAATCAGATTATTCAGTAAAGACCGCAAAAGAAGCCCACTCAGTTGAAGAAACAGAATAATATGATACATTAATAAACACAAGGATAGTAGAAATATGAAAACATCTTTTTAAACTGATGACAGACAGAGAGACAGACAGATAGACATGTACACAGTGCAGGCTCACGCCTCTTTGCCTTCTCAGTTTTTAAATTTTCTTGGTTATTCAAGTCATTTTATCTCAGGATTTGTGAGACGTAATCAAGTCTGTTGAACAGGCTCCCCTACTCCAGCACCCTACGATTAACACAGACAAGGTCCGAGTCACACAATTGGGTATAAGTGATGCCCTGATGTCAGTCCTCTATAATAGCCACCTCAGACTCATTCCACTTAAGTACATAAGAGTGACCCTCCAGCTGTCACTTCTCAGTGCCCCACACTGGGACTCGCTGTCACCAGCACTAACAAAATGTACAGATGTCTCTGAGACACATGAAGAACTCGTATAACATTTGGTTTTATGCCAGTTACCAACCAAGGGTTCTTACTTCTGCGCCCTTGCTCTTCTGTGCCAACAGACACACCACATGCACTTCAGATCAGGTCATCTACCTCAACCTAAGCATATTCAGGCCTGGCCAGTACTTAAATTGGAAACCATCTAGGAAAAGCTTGGGTGTCTGCTGGAAGAGGTGTTGGTGAGGCCAATAGGGAGCTTACCTGTTGGTCTAAATGTGGATCCCAATGCCCCAGTGCAGTGACGAGGACACTGTGCTGTACAAATGGTGCTGTCCTTCAGATAAGGCGTAAAACTGAAGTCCTGACTCTCTGTGGTTATTAAAGATCAATGTGTGTCTTCCATGAAGATGTCTTTGCTAAATTGCCCTCCAAGGCCTTGTCATTGTGTCCCCCTAATTGTCCCCTCTCTCTCATTAGCTAAATGTTTCTCTCACCACTTCACCGTCTAATAGCTCATGTGTGGTGAGCATACTGGCACAAAAATGGCTGCCGTCACATCATCAGGTGGATGCTGCATGTTAGTGGTGGTTGAAGTGGCTCCCCACTCACTGTGTAGAAGTGCTTTGAGTAGTGAGAAAAGCACAAAAAATAAATAATTATTATTATTGTTATTATTATTATTCAAGTGCAATCTCTCAGTGTTGATAACACCCTGGGCAAAAAGCAGTCAATTTGCTTTATCTGTTGTCCCTAATATTTACTTCATGTCACTCAAGAAATAAAACACAAAGTATAAAAATGTTAAAGGAATGTGTCATTTAATAATCTGGGATGAAATATAAGTGATCAGCGTGGACCTCAGTGTTATCATTGGCAGTGCACCACCTGTTGGAATGTAAGTCATGTATTAATAAAATGCATTTATTTTGCATCACATCTTACAAACATTTGTAGTAATATAATGTATAGAATGTTGGAATGACAAATAAATGTGTATGTCTTCTGTTATATACAATTTAGTATGGGATTTGTAAAAGCCATGTTAATGTTTGAGATGTCCATCTGTTGGAATGAAATTTAACCAGATGTCTCTATTAACACACCATTTGGTTTATTCATAAAAGCAGTGTTAGATTTGTGATGTCCATTTGCTGGGTGACAAATTCTTAATTTATTACTAAAAATTTTTTGTTGGCCAAATGTTA
>NW_024380324.1:0-10814 GCF_016835505.1 Polypterus senegalus
GTTCTGTTACTTTTGTTGTCAGGAGGTTGAGTTCTGAATGCAAAGCCGTTTTTTTTCCTATGAAGTGCCTCATTTGGACATTTGGTATGTTCTTGATCTATTCTGGTAATTTCACTGATTAGCTCTGATGTCTTCTTGGTTTCCAATTTATTTTTGTGGGAATGATATGAAACAATCTGGCCTTTTAAGAAAGCCTTCAGAGTTTCCCAGCATATTCCCTGCAGTGACCTCTAAGGACATATTTCTCTCTAAAAACAATAAATTTCCTTGGATATAAACTCTGTACAGTTCTTGCCTGCTAATAAAAGTGGGTTAACATGCCACCTGTGAGATGAGTATATGGGGCAAAATTATTTATGCTCCATGATAAAAGGGGCGTGGTTGGAGAATACAATAGTGTTGTACTTACAAGATTTAATTGTGGGTAAGAAATTGTTACCTATAAATAATGAAATCTTGAGTAACAGTAATGCACTGGTGAATAAAGAAATATGCTCTGGAGTTTGGGTTTAGAAATATCCAGGGATCTGATAAGTTGTGATCAGATACCATCCACCCATCCATTATCCAACCCCTAAATCCTAACTACAGGGTCATGGGGTGTGATCAGATACAAACTGTGTAATTTTTTTTGCAGTGTTAGATGTCATCGCCCCTGTGGCAGGAGACCTATCCAGGTCTGGATTTAAAACACAATTAAAGTCACCAGCCATTATAATTTTATGTGTACCTATCATCCACACTGGGTGCATAGCTATTTATCAAAATCACTTTATAGTTAAGTAAATTACCTATGACGATCACATATCGCCCTTCAGAGTCAAATATCACATTTGTTATTACAAATGAAATTGTTCTATGTTTAACAATTCTAACACCTCTCATTTTCTTTGTGTAGCTGGAATGGGATATTTGGCAAGTCCAATCTCCATGCAGCCTAACCTGATCCTTGCTTAATAAGTGGGTCTCCTGAAAAATACTATTTTCTCTTTAATTCTTGATTGAGACCTTTAACATTCCAGCTCATTAAGTTAACTATTTGGTCATGGAGACATTGCTTATGAACTTTTGTTGATATTTTGTAGTCTTAATTTAAGACAGTACATTATTACATAAGATAGCTTTAAACTTAATTTCCAATTTTTCAAGGAATTATTGCTATGTAGCCTATTGCTACTTTGGCACTTACAATTATAAGGATTAAAAGGATAGGTTAGAAATAGCTTGTTCTCTTTCTCTCTCCCCCTACATATATTGCCTCCCCACATGAAGCTAGAGCAAACTTCATGAAATCCCAGTCCTCTGACATACCTGTTGACAGAGCACATCCAAAACAAAACAAGCCCTCCCAGCAGCGGTGCATAAGGATTAAAATAGAGATATCTATTGATGATACAGTCCAAATACTATAAGAATAAAATATAACCTTAAACAGTCTTGAGAGAGTAAACCCATGAATTGATGTTAAACAGTAGCCATGGATAAGAAGAAAATGTGTGATAGTAAGCCCTGATACAATAAACCAAGGGTATGATGTTAAACAATCCCCTTTAGGGGAAGAAAAAAAAACATATTTCTGATGTTCTTCTTTTTATTTTTTAAAAATTCTGATGTTTGCTTTTTTTATTTCCAGAAATATTTGCAGGTTGCCCAAGTATTTGTGAAAAGAAACAACTTTTCTAGCTATTGAATCACTGGCCTCCCAAAGGAACAAGAATAAAGTGACTATTGGGAAGAATGATTATAACTTAACACATCAGGCTCAGAATAAACTCACAGATACTGGAGACATTATTTTTCCTTTCAAAAAGAAAATAATAAAAAATAATGGCAATAAATTATCAATTGACCAATTATCAGAGTAGTGGATGTTCTTATTTAAAATGTTAAATTGCCTTAAACAGTCATTTTTAAATGAAATATGATTTTTGTGTTGGTCCCACATCACACCACATCACTGTCCTCTCTGCCATTGCAATTGATTAGCTGATGTGAAATATAGCCTTTGCTGTAAGCAGGGCCAAACCTAAACAATATGCCAAATCATTGGGTACATCATTTTGGTAGGAAAACATGGTTTTGCTTTTGTGCTCCACCCCCATTAGAACCTTGTTTCTTGATAGAACTTTTGAAAGACCTTAAAGTGTGCATTCTAAGCTATATCAACAGTAATAATTATCTAAATTGCCAGGAACTTCTCCTCAGCCAGTTTGGTATGATGCATTTTTTGGCCCGTAACCATTGCAACCATCTTTTCCAATTAAATTTTTGAAATGCCTTGTAGCCTATAGAGTTGGACCAAAGACCAAATTATGCAAAATTTCATGAAATCAGTTCAGCTGTCTTTTAGGTAATCAACCAACAAGCAGACAAACACATAAACAAGGTGTGATCTGAGAGTTAAAATGTATACTTTAGTGTGATAAAAAAAGGCAAATCATATTTCAATATTATTTATGTAGATTTAAGGGTCACCTGATTGAAAGACACAGGACTCCTGGTTCCCGATGAACATCCATGGCTGTCACTGACTTTCACAGGCTTCCTGTTAACCTTAAAGGTGTGTATAGCACAACCAACATCAACTCATCACAATCCGACCCAGGAAATCACTCATCTTGTAAGTGTGATAACTTTATGTCTTTGTTACAGCTTTGTTGCGTAACATATAATGTCTGCTACTTTATGCACTGCTTTGTAAGGCACTTTTTTATGAATTGGCTTGGCTGTTCGCCTGTAACTACTTGTATGTTTCTTTTATATAATGTATATTCAGTTTACAACAAGGTACTTCCTGTAAAATCCTTCAAAATAGCACATCCTTGTAATTTTATGTAGATGTGCTGAATTGTTTAAGATCGCTGCAGCCACGCTGTACAATGGGAGAGTCCCCATACATGGGGCAGAGTATGCAGGATAGCAAGAGAAAGTGAAATATTGTGTTTGCCTAGACTATTTCCATTCATTTTCTTAACCTGCTTATGCAGGGTAGGGATACAAATAAACTAGAGTCTTATCCCAGCAATCACCAGCCACAAGGCAGGAGCAGTACCTGGACAGGGCACCTGTTCATCACAGGGTCAACACTTGCTAAGACCAATATTAGCAACACCAATCCTAACCTGCATTTCTTTGGACTGTGGAAGGAAACAAGAGCACTCAGGATGCCAACCCTGGTGTCCTTATTGCAAGGCATCAGCACTACCGATGTGCCACCATGCCACCCTAGTGCTATTCTTTATATAATTAAAGGAACACTTTTTAATCAGAGTATAGCATCAGGTCAATGAAACATCTAGGATATTGATCCTAAGTTGTTAATCAGTTTCAGCTGCTTTGGTGCATTAGAGGGGCAACAATGAGACGACCCCAAAACAGGAATGGTTTAATAGGTGGAGGCCACTGACATTTTTCCCTCCTTATCTTTTCTGACTGTTTTTTCACTAGTTTTGCATTTGGCTATGGTGTCACTACTCTGGTAGCATGAAGCGATACCTGGACCCTACAGAGGTTGCACAGGTAGTCCAACTTCTCCAGGATGGCACATCATTACTGTACGTGCCATTGCCAGAAGGTTTGCTGTGTCTCCCAGCACAATATAAAGGGCATGAAGGAGATTCCAGGAGACAGGCAGTTACTCTAGGAGAGTTGGACAGGGCTGTAGAAGATCCTTAACCCATCAGCAGGTCCGGTATCTGCTCCTTTGGGCAAGGTGGAACAGAATGAGCACTGCCAAAGCCCTACAAAATGATCTGCAGCAGGCCACTGGTGTGAATATCTCTGACCAAAAAATCGGAAACAGACTTCATGAGGGTGGCCTAAGGGCCTAACAACCTTTAGTGAGCCGTGTGCTCACTGCCTGGCACCGTGGAGCTCGATTAGCATGTGCCATAGAATACCAGAATTGTACCACTGGTGCCCTGTGCTCTTCACAGATGAGAGCAAGTTCACCCTGAGCACATGTGACAGACATGAAAGGGTCTGGAGAAGCCGTGGAGAAAGTTACATCAATGTAACATCGTTCAGCTTGACCGGTTTGGTGGTGGGTCAGTGATGGTCTGGGGAGGCATATCCATGTAGAGACACACAGACCTCTACAGGCTAGACAATGGCATCTATACAGGCAGTTTCTGGAGAGGAATTCATATCATTGACTGGCCCCCATGCTGGTCTGACCTAAATCCAATAAAACACCACTGGGACATTATGTTTCGGTCCATCCGACGCCACCAGGTTGCACCTCAGACTTAGTGATGCCCTGGTCCAGATCTGGGAGGAGATCCCCAGGACACCATTCATCATCTCATTAGGACAAGGGGGCCATACAAATTACTGAATATGATTTTGCGTCACTGCAGTGAAATTTTGGCAATATGGACTAGCCTGCTGTATAATTGTTTCACTTTGATTTTCGGTGTGTAGGCTGATAATTTTCATTTTCATCAAACAATGTGGCATCCTTTCATTCCTAACACATTACCCAGTCCATATCAGTATAGATATGCAGCATGTTTTTTTTTTCCCTTTGAAATCTGATGTGTTTTCAAAGTGTTCCTGTAATTTTTTGAGCAGTATATTTTAGTTCTAATCACTCCTTTTCATGTCATCTGCAGTAATTTTAGTCAAAGGGAAAATCACCACAATCAAATTTGTTTTAGTCATTCAAACATCTCTTTTATTCCAATTTTATTATTTTATCCTAGGTTTAATTTGCAATAATGCAATATCATTGGGGACTATGGTTAGCCTGGTACAGTACGAGAGAGTGCATTTCTGTGCATGCGTGTCTTCTGTGAATGATATGTGTCCTCATTCTTGCATTGTTTCCATTGCTGCTTGGATAAGCTAATGGATGGATGAATGGATGAAGAGGTGCAACATGGGTTGTGAAGAAGCACATAATGTTTAAAAAAAACAGCCTTTTAAAATACTAATTGGAAATATGGGTGTTTTGTGGGCCCCCATGGTGCATGGTAGATATTCTGCGCGTAGTTGGAGAGCACAGGAGTACACGTGCCTCTCCTCCTGTACAATATGTGTGTCTTCTTCTAGCGCTGATCTGGGAAGTCACAAATGAGTTGTGCACAATGACACTCTGTGGTGCATTCTGGTCTGTGGTTGTGAATGCATGCATGCAAACTTCTTGGTATTTGAATCGTGGCCCTAATATGTGACAGTGATGTGTGAAGCATGGTGCACTTCTAGTTTGTGCAGGCACACTTCTTTTAAGATAGTCACTTTTTATATTAAGATATTTATTTTAAAAATATAATTCATTAAAGATGCACATACTACCACTACTTTACACTAAGTCCACCTTACTGCAGTGCACTAACATACTAATAATGCTTAAGCTGGTAATTATGGAGTATTTACTGTGTGGTATAATGTAAAGTGTTGCCTGTGATCCTTCCTTTTAAATGGTCAATTTCAGTATTTTATTTCAAAAGTAAATATGCTTATATGTAAAACTAATCTAAGAATGTAGTAAATATGGAGCTTAAAACAATTAAATGTCCTGTAACTTTAACAAAGAACTAAATACCTTAATTCAATATGAGCTATTCTACAAAAGAACAGATAATAAAACAAAATATAATATAAATATAATAAACACAATTTTATTTATTTGAAATACAGTAAATAACTTCAAATTGTCAATTGCAAAATAAAAGTTTAGTTTTATTTTAGTGCACAAAAAATTTAAGGGTTTGACATATCATTTACATAAATTAACATGGAGGGTACTGCAATTCTTGCTATTTCTGTTAACTTTTAAAAACATGTTTATTTCCTCCCACAACTCTGCCCAGGATTAAAGGGTTTAAAAGACGATGGAACGGATGGCTATTTATTTCCAAGTGAAAAGGCAACTCTTTATCCCTCTTGCCCATTCCAAATGGCTCACTCATTCAAGTTTTGCACCAGAGCTTACATTAGTACATTAAAGGATAAGAGGTTTGTGGCCTTATTGAGCGATTTCTCAGTACATTGTTAAAAATGAAAAATATATTCAGCACCTACTTGTAACAAAATGGTTATTGGATTTCCATTAATTTTTACTGACACTTCTCCAAACCCTCATTATTCACCCTTAATTTGCTCCAGATTCCCTGGTATCTGAAGGTGAAATTTGAAGTAAAATGATAAAACTACTTGTCACTTTTTCCACATACTGTAGGCACCCAACTTTAAAGACTCCATTACAGAGTGTGTACTACACAGGCATGTAAGTTCACATGATTGTTTGTTGTCTAATTAGGCAGTATGAAGGGCCCTGAAGCCAAAAGGTTTTCTTCAGCTGAACAGTGTTCACCTGGTGTAAAGTAAAGGCATTTACAAATTGCCTGAAGGCTAGCATCAGTGTTTCATGTGCTATACTGTTAAAAGTAACCATACTTTTTAATTTACAACATCCTTTGCAGACATGGTAAAGCTTATACAAAATTACTTTTATGTATTTCCTTTCAAACCGGAAAATTGATAAAACATGTCAAAACGATTTACAAGATATTTTATTCTTTTTTCATATTTTTAGGTTGATGGTGCCAACCCATTTGCCTTGTATGGATTTAATCTGATCAAGTCAGATTGAGGGGACTGCTCCTAGAATTTCTTCCAAAAAAAGGAAAAAATTACATGAATTTTTTTTTCAATTCAATAAAATTTAGTTTTATGTTCTCTTTGGGATAGCTGTAACTAATATCACATATGTCAAACCCTGTCTTGGTGACATGGTGAGTACCGGTCACTGCTTCATAACCTTGGTCCCTGATACTTTGCAAGTTGGCTTTTGAACCAAAGACTAGACTCACCACTGATAAAACAGTTATTATCATTAGGGGCATCTGGCTAGAACACTGGCTCATATCTAACTGCATGAAATCAACAGGAAATGGAAATTAACTGGTTAAAGCATTCTCTGAGAACAACAGACACCATGAATACCTGGACAATGTGAAAGATAGCAATGAGAAGCTAACATGTATCCTGGAAATGTCGAACAGCATGAAATGGACAACCTGGATTATATTGTGGAGTATTGGACATCTCATGGAAAAACCAAGGGAGTTAGTGGAGGTGATACTATGGAGAAATATTCAGATAGCATGCATGTTCTGGCTACCAAAAATATCAATGTAAACATTCATGGAACTTACTAATACCAGGATGTCCCAAGAATGGAGAAATGTGGCCCCATTCTATGAAGTGTCCAACCATTGATTCTGAGAGAAAAGTTTCCTCTCTAGGACCTTGGGAGGAAAATAGGAAACCCAAGCTGCACACAATGACTCATGCAAAAGGTTGGGAATTTCAACCGTAATAACCCCCCCAAAACTTAAAAGAAGGGACAATGGGCTTGGGCTGTGTCACAACAGCATCTAGCTCATACATAACACATCAGGCTTGGTACTATTGTCACCCAGATGGAACATAAATTGAATCTGCTGTAAAACAATGACTATTTGAACATTTAGCAGACTTTACATAAAGTATCAGAGACTTGTTGGGTGTCAGGGGTCCATACAAATTTCTTAACTCCACCCTTTGTGAGTAAAATTATTTTGGATAAACCTTTGTTAAAAAATTTGCAAAACCAATAAAACACTGAACCTGCTAAATATTGTCAAGAGGTTTCCAATTAAGCAGAAACCTTTTCAGGATCCATTTGAATATCAGTTTGACTAATATAATAACACAGGAATGAAACTGAAGATTGATGAAAGTCACGTTTGTTAGGCTTGAGAAATAGGTTATTGGCCCATAGCAGAGAAAGCATTTTCTCAAACTAGCAAATATGAGAAATTAGGTTCTTTTGGAAAAAAAAATAGGATTTGATCAATGTACACCAATACAAAATAACCCAAACGATTGTGAACAACATTGTAAAAGGACTGAAAAAGTGCTGGGGTGTTTACCTATCCATATGGCATGATGACTTTCTCATAGTGACCAGGGGCCTCATGTATAACGGCGTGCGTAGAACTCGCACTATAACATGGCGTAAGCACAAAAGCCGAAATGTGCTTACGCACAGAAAAATCCAGATGCAGGAATCTGTGCGTACTCCAACTTCCACGTTCTTCCGCTACATAAATCCCGATCAGCGTGAAAACTAAGCTTCGTGCACGCATTATGTAACGCCCCAAATCCTCCTAGAATTACGCCTATTTGAATATGCATATCAATATAAATCGCCCTTAAGCGCAGCCTTCTGTGAAAAGACAATGGGAAAAGCACAGGGGGAAACATAAGAATTTCAGTGAATACCAAGTGGAGGCAAAGGAAAAACATACTATTTGTTCAAATAAGCCGTGGTATAATCAACAAAAGGAAGTTTATCGAGTGATATAACGTGTTGAAGAAACATGAAAGCTCACATCCACAAAATCGCACAGTGCCGGAAATAAAAAAGAAGTCACATATCAAAGTCGCGTGGAAAGCGAGTTGTAAGCCCACTGTCTGAGTGTCATATGAAAGCTTATTAGGGTACAGAGAAAAAGCCACACGGTGGGAAAAAGCACGAAATGTCCACTTCAATCTCGACATTTCCACTTTAATCACGTAGTTTATTTTGTCATTAAAATAGAACATCATAAAATTCATCTTAAAATTGTTTAATTAACCAGTTTCTAAAATCACATCGTAATTAAAGTAGCACGTTAAATGCTTTGTTTTGTATTTGATTTTCTATGTGCTCTATGTGTGTGAATCACTACTTGTTTCTTAAACTGGCTCTCTTCCTCCAACTGGACACAGAATCCATTACATTCGTGATATTACAGCTCTCTGAATAACTAAAATACTGAGATGTATACGTGATGTCATTTTCATGATGATAGGAGTTAAAGCACGTTATTAAACATGTTTCACTTCGATGAAATAATTTATTGCAGCAGTACTCAGGGCGGCTCTAAGCTTGTGGTGGCACTGGGCAGAGGAAGAATCGGTGGCTGGCTTCGCCCGCCAATGTCAGTAAAGTATCTTATGCACGGTGGATGGCCACGTATGTTGCAGACACTAGCCGCCTCGTGCTCATGACACAAGCATTTAACTTTTGCCGAAATTTGTAGCTGCGTTTTTAGCTGTGTTGTTATTTTATCTTTCTGTTTTATATTCAATATATATTGGCGTAGCCGTCACTGCAGTCAGTGCTTTTCTTTCCCTAAGTAACCGATAAGCCATACAATCAGCTCTGTAATAGGCGTTAAGCCATCTGTAAGCTTAGCGCCGATTCTTCAAAAGCGTTTAAAGAACATTGAAATATCTTCGTAGTACATGTTTAATTATTCTATCCTTAAAGACACTCCCAGTGAAGAATATAGATTATTTAAATGAAGTTAAAGTTTTATCTGTATAATTTAACAAACATATTTTGCTGCATTTCACCTTAAAAATGATATCGTCATCATATGTAAATACGCGCTTTATAAAGTGGCTCAGGTTGTGCGATATTATAACTATAGTGCAGGTTTACAGTGGGGTGATTGTACTTATAAGTACAAACAGTTCTACAAGGAGCACTTGATTGGCTGCATTTAAAGTTCTTGGGATTAAACTGTTTTGAACCGCAAAGTCCGTACAGGAAAGGCTTTGAAACGTTTTGCCGTGGCAGAGACAGCGTGTGCTTAATGCCGTATACCGATAATTCTCTTTCCGATCAGCTGCTGCTGTGATTCACACTCAGATACAGTGATATAAATACTCCGAGTGGTGCAGTGAGAGAAATATGGAAAAGATGATCCGCTGTGGCAACTCCTAGCGGGAGGAGCTGAAAGAAGAAGAAGAAGAAGAAGAAGAAGAGAGTAACAACGCTAAAGCAGTTATGGCATTTGGAATACTATGGCTGTTCCCTGGACCATTATATTGTTACGAGTTAATTACAATCAGATGCATTACACTAATAAACAATATGCGGTTAGTTTCTGTGTATTTATAAAGCCGCGTCATGAAAATAATGTGTAATCACACAAGAACAGTAGCACTGCTTTGGCGCTGGGTGCCGCCAGTTTGCAAAACCGAGCGGAGAACTTGCGTCACGACAAGGCATGAGGTACCGTGGAAAAGTGCGTGGCTTTACGCCAAGTGTAGGTTTTATACATCGCGATTTGAACGTGGAAAAGTTCTTACACAACATTTCTGTGCGTACGCACCGTTTATACATGAGGCCCCAGAGGAAGTGTTAAAGGCAGTCTTCCACTTATCCCCATTTCTGAGTCGAGTTAAGTTATTGATACTAAGAAGGTCCAGTTTAGTAAAAGTTGTGAAGCCCCTAGGGCATTATTAGAGGTTTGAATATAACTGTTCACCAAATTATCAGAACTATATTTATCTATGGCCTGTGACTGCAGAGACAGAGTATAAATGTGTCACTTAGGTAACCTCAGGGAATAGATGAATAGCAAAATTATAAAACCTTTGTAGGGGATTGAAATGTGACTTTTGTTTTACAAAAGACATCCTGGAAATCTTGACAGACAGGAGGGGATAGTAGCAATATGATTCAGCAAAAATGTTGGCTGACTAGGGGAAAGAATGCAATTAGAAAAACAGTTTAGGTCCCAAAACGCTAATCTCTAACAATCAATAACATAAGATTGTTTTGCTAGCCAAGGAAACCCAAAATCACAGATGATTTGAAGAAAAAGCAAAATAATAATAAAAAGGTGATTTGTTCGTAATGGAAGAGTCCGACATAAAGGGGAATAGTAGATTTAATAGTTTTAATAAGCCCATTAACTATAGGTTTCGCATCAACACTAGTGATGGAAAAGGGATTGTTAATGCATGCATTGACAACACATATAATTTAG
>NW_024380325.1:0-7991 GCF_016835505.1 Polypterus senegalus
CTCATTTGTGGTTTCTAAAGTCATTCAAGTTAAACAGGTTTTAAGATGCCACATTCAAGAAATTCTTACAAAATGGATAAAAGTCGACTTCAGTTACAGTAGCAAGCAGATGAATTCACACAGCAGAAAATCACTTTGACACTTCGTGCTTTTTGACTTACTTTTCTAATAAGTGTTTGCCTGATTTTATCTTCATCTTCTTCTTCATTATGCCATTATAGTAAATGTATTAGATTTTTTTTCACTTTATGGTAATGTTTAATCTTTCAGTTGATTTATTTTTATTTTTTATTTTTGTGGTTTGACATGAGACACTTTTCCATATTGATTATGGAGTACACGAAAAAAGTTTGTTTTGAGAAAAAGCAAGAATGTAAATTTAAATAAACCAAAGTCAGACCACTATCTACAAGATGAAAAAAAGAAATCTGTTATTACAGTGCCTTGAGAAAGGATTCATCCTCCTGTTTTGTCACAATGTAATATTAAAACAGATTTTCATGTGGATTTTATGTAATGGACTTAACAATATAGTCCCAAATTGATAAAGTGTAATGAAAATAAAACACCATCTACATGTAAACAAACAAAAAAAAAAAGTAAAAGTCGCGACACCGCATCTGTTGAGGGCTGCTTGTCCATCACAGTACCAAAGAAAAATCTACAAGCTGGCAGCTGCCATACAAAGCGCTGGGAACATTACAATTTGGCCACTGCCCTGACCCTAACCCTGCCTGTTTGCGGTGTCTGTGTGTAGTACAATGGTAGATCGAGCGACAATTAATAACCTTGCTGTTCCTGTTTCAAGTAAAATAAAACAGGTTTTGCTAAGTTACTGAGATTCAGCCTCGTCTTTGGGGAGCAAAACACCGACTCACGCATCACAGCATATGATTCAGGTTTGCTTAAATAAAGGTGACACTTTTAACTTCAATAAGAAATTTAATTCTGCCTAGAATATATTTGCTTCAAAATAATATCCTTAAAATAACAAACAGAGCATCATCAAATCATCAGTAATATTGTTGTATTTAATTCAGTCGTAATCTTTGTAACATAAACAGAAACCCAGATAACATAACATAAAAAGAAAGTCCAGATGTTAAAGAAATCAAACACGTTTCTCTTACTTGCTCGGAGATCCCCCCATTGTTACTCCCAGCACTTCAAGGTGTTTCACGCTCTGCACGGCTGATGCACTTCCGGCTTTATTAAAGGTCTGCTGTCAGTCTGACAATAGGTGTAGCTTGTGCGTCTTGTTTAGACACGTGATTTCCAGGAAACTATTTGAATTTAAAAGAGCTATTTGCTCATAAGAAAAGAAAATCCTTCCTGATGTTTTGATATTTTTATTGCATGTGGCCTTTTTAAAATCCTAATAACACAGCACAGTATAAATTTATTTGCATGGCCATACCATAAGACAGTAAAATTAGATTTGATGCAGGAGTCAGCCAAGACACCATCCCATAAGTAATCCACTTCTAAACAAATCCAAAACTCAAATACAAGGAGACATATTCAAATTCTTCTCTCTTAGAGTAACGGCCTGTCTCCTGGAATCTCCTCCATGCCCTTGAGACTGTGCTGGAGACACAGCAAACCTTCTGGCAGCTCCACTGTATATTTGGTTTCCTGACTGCAAATTGACATAAATGATGGCACTGCTGTGCACAAAACCAAGTCCAAAGCAGAACTGAGGGAGTAGGGAAAGGTGGAGGCTTTAAAAGGGGAAGACAGGAAGTGATGGCAAAAGGGTCGGTTCATAAGGGTCTTCAGCCATAGGCTCGAGCTCGGGCATGACATGACAGGGCCAGACCCGTCAAGGTCTTCTTCCATATGCTCGGACCCGAAGTGACATGAAGAGGGCCAGATGGAATCTCCCGTGGATGGTCTGCAGAAAAAGGAGAAAAGAGTCAGTGCACTCTACCACATCCTGGTCTAATTTGGAATTGCCCTTAATCAAGCCCTTTAGCTGTCTCCCATGCACATGTGTGACAAGGCCCTCCCTCACCTGCAACCCAGACCGTCGGCGACTAACCGAGAGGCCGTGAACCTGAGAAAGAGCATTGGCATTAGCGTGAAGAGAGCTGAGTGAAAACTTGTACGGCTGGAGGTCAAGAAACCACTGGGTGGCCTGCGGATTCGACTCCTTTTGCAGGGCCATCCACTGTAAATGTGCATGGTCCATGACAAGGGTGAATTCCTTGTCCAACAGGTAGTACCTCAGCTGTGTAATCGCCATTTAATCGCAAAGCCTCTCTCTCCACCGCGCATACCTGGTCTCCCGGTCCAACAGTTTCCGGCTCAGGAACATGATGGGGTTTTCCACACCATCGCTGCTTTGGCTTTTGTCTGGAGGATGAAAGGTAAAGAAAAGTTAGATGCTTTCGAATTAAGTGCAGACTTAAGGGCCTGCTTCAAATCACTAAATGCAGCGCCTGTGTTTCAGTCTATACAACAATGTTTGGGGCCCTCTTCTTTGTCAAATCAGTCAAGGGCGCGCACTCTCTCCGAGAACCAGGGCACAAACCCACTAACCCAAGAAAGGCTTGGACCTTGATACGAGGACAGGGCTATTTCAAAATGGCATCTACTTTGGAGCACTGTGGCTTCACGGTACCCCAACCTACCAGGTAGCCTAAATACTTGGCTTCGCTTAATTTTTGGGATTAATCTGAAGCCTGGCCTCACAAGTGTCCGCAATACTGCTTTTACCTGCTGTACGTGTTCCGTCCATGTGCTGGAATAGATGACCACGTCATCCAGGTAGGCAGCACTGTATGAGTTATGAGGACAGAGCACTTTGTCCACCAGACACTGGAAGGTTGCCGGAGCCCTGTGTAACCCAAATGGAAGGACACAATACTGCCAATTTCCACTAGAGGTGCTAAACACGGTCTTAACCTTCGCAGACTCTCCAGTACTCCTTTGTCATGTCCAGCGTGGTCAAATATTGAGTTTGTCCAAACCTCTCGAGGAGGTCGCCCACTCATGGCATTGGATAGGCATCAAATTGGAAAACTTGATTAAGTTGACGGAAGTCGTTACAAAACCTCCAATTCCCATTAGGCTTAGTGACCAATACAATGGGACTGGACCTGGGACTATGACTTTTGCTTTGGAAAGACAAAATGGATGTTCTTAGACTGTAATCCTGGGCTCTGTCACAATGTTGTGCTCAATCAGAGAGGTCCTTCTGGGGTTTTCACTCACTACCTACAGGACGGACAGGATAACTGTTTACAGCTCAAGTCGCTGTCTGGGACTAAATTCACACCGAAGTTAAGGCTAGCCATGTGAGCAAAGAGCGATCAGGGCTGACAGGAGGAGGAATCAGGATCCCTGTCCTTCCACGGTCTCAGCAGATTCACATGATAAACCCACTCCTCGCCAACGATTGGGTTAACTCACCAAAAGTCAATGAGTCCTTTCCTCTCCTTAACTTCATAGGGACCTTGCCAATAGGCAAGTAACTTAGAGTGGGAGGTAGATAATAGGATCATGATGTGATCTCCCTGGTGGAGCTCCTGGACAGATGTGCCACAGTCATAATATCGGACCTTTGCTGCTTGTGCCTCTTCCATGTGACTTTTAAGGAGGGCTGAATTTTACCAAATCTATCGCGTAATTGCACAATATATTCCAATATATTTGTAGTGTTTTTGTATTTGTTTTATATATATATATATATATATATATATATATATATATATATATATATATATATATATATATATATACATGGTGGGCCATTTATATGGATACACCTTAATAAAATGGGAATGGTTGGTGATATTAACTTCCTGTTTGTGGCACATTAGTATATGTGAGGTGGGAAACTTTTCAAGATGGTTGGTGACCATGGTGGACATTTGGAAGTCGGCCATTTTGGATCCAACTTTTGTTTTTCAATAGGAAGAGGGTCATGTGACACATCAAACTTATTGGGAATTTCACAAGAATTTTCAGTTGCTTAGAGTTGTATAGAGTGAGAAGTCAAGCAAAATGACACCTTTATAAATACTATATCGTTATTTGGAACACATGCATTTCATGTGTGTTCTGTGTCTCTACGATCTATGTAAACACATCATTAAAACAGAAATGTTTTTCATGTTTTAGTAATAATTGACCAAATGTAGACATGAAGTGTATAATGTGTGACGCCTGAAGTCCAGATAATCTCTATATATAATCTTCATTTGGATCTTGATCTTTGTTTGTCCGCAATTAATTAGAAGAAGAAGCACTAGATGGCAGTAGAGACAGCTAAAACATAGGCATTACATTAAGAATCTCCTCCAGGCTTATATTACTGAAGACTGTAGTACTCCAGTCACACCTCAAAACACAGACATTCAAACTAAACAAATTGTTATGCTTTAAATTAACTAAAGAGATCTTCATTTAGATCTTGACCTTTGTTTGTCCACGAATTCCACGCATCGTAGACCACCTTGCAGTTTAGTACGTTGTTGTTACTCATGGATGTCAACAATGTGCCAGAATAACGAAAGGGGTGGTGGACAGTGTTACTCTGGTTAGCTCCTGATGTCTGGTTAGAGAATGAGATTGCCGAAGATAAAAGTAATGCGTGCCTCACGTAACATATGAATGACAGAAAGACAGTGGGTAAATGAATGACAACGTAACAGCACGTTCGGAAATTATTATTGTTGCTGGAGCTGGCGAGTGCTGCGCATCTCACAGTTGTACCGTGGCTTGCTCACATGTCAGTGAGGTGATCCCTATTTATGCTTTAAAGAGCATGGATACCTATGTGTCCCCTTTTATAACCATTGCTCCGTGTATCTTGCCTTACTCTTTGATTACCACAAAGCAACCTGCGAGATTAGAGAAAGGTTGAGAAGAGATTGTGAGACGAAATGACAGCGTCGGAAAACGAGATGGACTGTGAACGGACAGAAGCAGAAATGCTCCTACACCACCACATAATTACTATTCAGACAGTGACTCCGAGGTGGGCCGTTCCTATCAAATCAATGTCCAAGGGTTTTCTTTTGTTATTTTGTTTCCCTTATAAAAATCATAATGCTGTGTGACGAAGGGCCCAGTTCACGACTGGCAACCGCGCTTTAAACAGGGAGCCCTTCACAGACAACTTTAACACAACGTAGTTGGGTGCACATGGCTAGTAATAATAATAATTCATTACATTTTAATATCAAAGAAACACTTTCACAAAGGTACAAATATAACAGAACAAGTGCTTTTATTAAAAATATAACTGCAGAAAAAGAACCTGGATTAGCGCGACATTGACACACATTTGTTATCGGTGGCTAACAGTGTCAACTGTTGACTGGTAATCAAAGCTTCACGGGTTCGATTCCTGATGAGTCTGTTTTGAGAAGTGAGCTGCTTGTATTCTTACTATTTTAGAATAAAAACTTACATTTGATTCCAGTCTGTAACAGCCGGTGTAGTTTATGATATTGTAAAGGTTTTCTTTGTTTTTTTATTCAGTTTTATTCTCTCAGTTGCGTTCATGATCCCACCCTCTCCTCGCATTTGACATTGCTGTTTTCACATAAAGACGCGCTATAACAGAGGTGAACTCAGATCATGACGACGGTTCTGTATCGAGCAAGAATGAACTTTTGCCATCGCTGTACTTTGTATATGTACATGGGAAACTCTGCACTCTACTTGTGACTTTACACTGTAGGAAGTCAGTAAATAAATAAAGGTAAATAGGTAAATAACATTTGATCTGGTTCTTACATACAAAGGACGGTGTATGTAAGGATGGTGCATGTGACACAAAACATTAACATTTATATGTTACTTAGATAAGGTGGGATGGATCTACGAGTTTTTCGTAGGGTCTGTAATTCTAGTGTTAATTAGTGACCAGTTTTTGCTATTAATTAACTATTTCCCTTTATTTTAATTGACTTTTCTTGAGACTCTGACCACCGAATTGATTATTTTTTCCTTAAACAGCAGCTAAACATAAATTTGATGTGAAGTGAGCCAACAGATGAGCAACTAAGTTAGGACCTCAAACTCCAACCAATTTCACTTCATTCAGTTTCTTAATTTGAAGCCAATTCTCGTTGCTAATTAAACCTGGTATTTAATTCCATGTCGCTCATTCTGCCATAGCAGACATTTACAAAACTGTTGATTTTCTTTTTAAGAGCATGTGGACCTGATCAGATCAACATTATTGAGGCCTTCACCTTTCTTTATTTTCAGTTACTGTGTGATGGGCGCAGTTTGTTGTTAATGTGTTGGTACATTTTGTGTCTTAATATTTTTTGGTTGCTAATTAAGGAAAAAGAAATAATTAAGGGGCCTGAGTCTTATAGGTTGTGCATCGATTAAAATTAAGGCAAAGAATTAATTAGCAGCAAAATCTGCTCACTAATAAAGAAAAGGGTTAGAAAGAAAACTTGCAGCCACAGTAGCTCTCCAGGACTGGAGATGGAGACCCTGATCTATTAGGAATACAACTAATATGAAGCTACGAAAGAGCCATATTAAAATAGTGAGTTTTTAGCACTTTTTAAAAATGTTCCACAGAATTGGCTGATTTTCTATAGGTAAAGTATTTCAGATTTTATCTGCATAACAGCAGAAGGCCACCTCAACACATCTTTTAAGCTCGACTCTTGGAATTAAAAGCAGACCACCATTCAAAGATCTGAGGTTACGACTTGGAGTGGTAGGGGACAGACATTCCAAACTATAGGACAGAACAGATTATTTAAAGCGTACTTTAAAGAAGTATTTTAAAATCAATTCTGAATGACACAGGTGACTGATGTAAGGATGCTAAAATGGGGAGATGTGCTCAGGTTTTCTTTTTCTAGGTAAGATTTTGGCTGCTGCTTTCTACACTCATTACAATCGATTGATGTCTTTCTTAGGTAGTCCTGCTGGGAGAGCGTTACAGGAATTTAGTCAACTAAAAATAAAAGCATGAGCTAAGGTTTCAGTGTCTTGTATAGTTATTAGGGATCTAACTTTTGCTTTATTTCTTAATTGAAAGAATGCAATCGTAGTAATCTGGTTAATGTGTGATTTAAAGTTTAGATCAGAGGTGATGTTAACCCCTAAATTCTTTACTTCCAACTTAATTTTAAAACTAAGGGATCAAGTTTATTTCCATTATCCTCACTATATCCATGTTTGCCAATCACTAAGATTTCTGTTTTTTTCCTTATTTAGTATAAGAAAGTTACTCTTCATCCAATTAGAAATACTGCTAAGACATTGGATCAGACACCCAAGAGCATCATGGTCATCAGGCGCTAGAGATAAATGGAGTTGGGTGTCGTCTGCATTGCTGAGGTAGCTCACCTTGTGCTTTGTGATAATCTAACTAAATGGAAGCATGGAGACTGAATAAAGCAACTAATCCAGAATAGATCCTCGTGGTACACCATATACAATATCATGTATCTCTGAAGTACAATCACCACAACTAACATAGAATTTTCTACCAATTAAGTAAAACTGAAACCAATTTAAAATCCTGCCAGAGAGGCCCACCAATTGTCTATCGAATTTATAAGAATACCGTGATCAATGGTGTCAAATGCTGCACTCCTAAGAGTAGGAGAATTGAAACACGCCTCTGACCACATCGATTCACAAATCATTTACTACTTTATCCAGCACAGTTTCTGTACTGTGATTTGTTTTAAAACCTGACTGAAACTTCTCAAGAATAGAATATTTATTCAAGTAACTACTGAGCTGCTTAATAGCTGCTGTGACACTAGAGGGCACTGTCGCTCCTCTAACTGGATAGACAAACATCCCAGACACCAGGTAAAAAGTACAAAAAGGTGTCTTAATTCTTTCCCTTCTTGAAACCGTCCTCTCAAGCACCATAGCCATAGTAAACAGGCAATTATAAACACACAATAAATATAATTACAATACCAAAAGCAATTCTCTCCTCCACCCCTCCCAGCAAGCTCTATCATCTGTCTCGCTTGTTGAGTTCCCAACAG
>NW_024380326.1:0-6155 GCF_016835505.1 Polypterus senegalus
TTCTTAAAACTAAGTCCCCTTGGTTTCCCCGGGTGTCTCCACTTACATAAAACTAAATGCTGCATAACTGGGTATTATAGTGGGTCTTGCTTTCACAGTAATAGAAGTCCAACAGCATGATTTGGGTAATAGCAGACCTACTATTCAAAAAAAAGCTTAACTGTAGCAGACAGGTGATAAAGGTGAAAGCTCCAGACCAGGGTACTAAACCCTTTTTATTTTGGCTGTACCACCTTCAGGGTAATTGAAATGTTTAAAAACCATTGGCCATGTGTATTTGGCTAAATGATTAACCCATGAGTACATAACCATATCAAAATGTATGTAAATCCAATGCCGAGTGCAGTCATTTGTCTTGAAACACTTTTATAACATTTATTTTACCCTGAAGAAGCATTTGAATGTAGAATCAAAGCTGTACATGTGTTGCAGCTCTCATACTGTGATACATATACCAGTAACTTTTTTTTTGCCCTAATTTGTGTTTTGTGAATTCACAGAAACTTCCTTCTTTACAAGTAAGTGCTAATGACTTCTGTCTGTTTCCATTCTTGTATCTCTCTATCTATATACAGTAATCCCTCGCTATATGCGCTGACTTTTCGCTGACTTCACTCTATCGCTTTTTAAATGTAAGCATATCTAAATATATGTCACAGATTTTTAAGCTGATTTGCGGTTCTCTTAGGACAATGCGTATTTTAATTTATGGTACATGCTTCCTCAGTTTGTTTGCCCAGTTGATTTCATACAAGGGGCGCTATTGGCAGATGGCTTAGAAGCTACCCAATCAGAGCATGTATTACATAATAACTAAAACTCCTCAATGCTACAAGATATGCTTGATTATTCTTTTGACTGCTTGATTGTTTGCTTGTCTCTGCCTCTCTCTCACCCTCTCTGACATTCTCTAAGCCTGGCGGAGAGGGTGTGAGCAGAGGTGCTGTTTGCACTGAGGCTGTTTGCTTAAAGATACTGGCAGCTCCTCTAAAAATGCACGCTTTATTGCGGTGCTCCGGCATATTTAAAAGCACATATTGATTTTTTGATTGTTGCTTTAATCTCGCTCTCTCTCTCTGGCGTTCTCTGCGTCTCACCGGAGAGATGTGAGCAGAGGGCTGTTTGCACAGAGGCTGTTTGCTTAGAAGCTACTGACGCTCCTCTGAAAAAATGCCATTTTATTTATTGTGGTGCTTGGCAAACTTAAAAGGACACGTGTCGATTTTTGATTGATTGCTTTTCTTTGCGGGCCACGCCGCTCTCTTAAATCTCTCTCCTGATGCAGACACCTCCCTTTTGAAGAAAAGATATATTTTCATTCTTTTAATTGTGAGAAAGAACTGTCATCTCTGTCTTGTCATGGAGCACAGTTTAAACTTTTGACTAAAGGGTGTTATTTCATGTCTAGAGGGCTCTAATAATGTTAACAGTGTGGGAGAGTTTATAAGGGCTTAAAATATATAAAATAACCATACAAACACATGGTTTCTACTTCGCGGATTTTCATCTATCGCGGGGGGTTCTGGAACGCAACCCCCGCAATCGAGGAGGGATTAATGTATATATAATTATTTTCGCGTTGAAACGGAAATTACATATGACCACGCTTGATTTGGAAATTACGTAAGACCACAGAACATATACAGGAACTAATCACTTCATTTGTGGATGCCATTTTTATATCATCTTTACAAATTGTTATTATTTGTGTGAGTTATTTTACTGATATTAAAAAGAAGTAAACACAAACATCACCGATCTATCCATAGAAGTATGCCCCACGGCCTCTCCCAACCCTCCTCTCTGGACTACAGCACTGAGCTGTCTGCTGCCAGGTCCGTTCAGACAGAAGTTTTATTTAGGCGTCCATGTGACTGTCGCGGAAACTGACACATTACAACTTTTTTTTAGTTGGCAGTACTTGATAGTAGAAGAGATGAGGAAAACAGCTTTGCGTCTTTCTACTTTTTAACTGCGGCGAGTTGTAAACTATGTGAAGATGAGACCACCTTTAGCGGCGAGGGCTCGTGAGAACAAAGTGGACACTGGGAGGCACGGAATGTTGGGCTGCTCCTCCGGGTTGAGAGCTTCGCAGTTTCAGGCAGCGTCCTCTCTTCTTGCACTGTTTGTGACAATTCAAGTGCCCCGTCTGCTCCTGGGAGAGTGGAAATCTTTGTGAATGAGTGTAATCGGCGACATGAAGCAGGACTTTGTAAATTGCCTTGCCACGACTACTTACCGTTCCTTAAGGTGAGTTGGGGTCACTAAAACCCGCAATATTCAAGGTTGTTTTTGTGATCAATTATTTTAAGAAGATCCGTTAAACGGTAGGGCAGCGTCCACATTTATCAGAATTATTTTCTCTTAAATCACAGGCACATAGTGCAAGGTTGTCAGGCACAAATTTGGACGATCACATAGAAAATGTAATTTCTATACCACAGCAGTCGTGTAGATAGATAGATAGATACTTTATTAATCCCAAGGGGAAATTCACAAAATCCAGCAGCAGTATACTGATAGAAAAACAATATTAAAGAGTAATAAAATGCATGTAAAACAGACAATAACTTTGAATAATGTTAGCATTCTCCCCAGGTGTGGGGAGAGCGATCTCCTCAGTCTGTCAGCGGGCGCTTTTCAAAAGGTATCTACTACGAGATGATCCAAATACATTTTAGCTACTGTTACTACTACTTACCTGTTGTGCTTTAAAATATAGTTTACCCAAAACCACTCCAGTAGTGCTCAATGTATCTTCACTTCTTAACTCTTTTAGGGCTGATGTCAACTTTTGTCAAAATTCAGCAGTAGAGGATGGTAATCAGCTGTAAACAATGACAAAACTTGCCCTTACATTTTAGTTCGACTATCTTTGCTAGAAGGAAAGTTACTTAGCTTTGTTGATTTAACCTCGATTCCCTGCACATGCTTGAGTAGCGAAGAGCAAAAACCTCTAAAATGGCATCGACAACCAAAATACTTCATTGATGTTTTACGTAATTTTGTTGAATAGGACTCTTACTTGTCGGGATCCGAGTTTGATGCAAGTGATCGGGAGATGGATATCAAAAATTAAAGTGGGGTAACGGCATTATCTGCTCAATCTCCAACTGATCATGGTGCTGAACACTTTTGTTGTAGCTGATGCACCTACAGTAGCATTCGCCTGGGATGATCACCACTTGTGATGACAAGAGATACAGTTACAAACCATATTAAGGTCACACTGAGACCACTACCCAAGACTCCTGGTGTGATGCAGACATACGCCAGCATCAGCCACAGCACATAGCAACAGATGTTTTACGTTGATTTATGTGTGAAACAGGGGCCTTGTGTGCTTTACAGAAAACTTGAGTTTTTTGGAAAAATAATTCAGCCCACAGAGTTAAAATGTTAATATTTTATTGTGTAATAACTTGTAGACTACATTTTACTTTTTTTCCCTTACACTCGGTGTTTTTCCCTTACACTCGGTGAGCAAAGCCACTGGGTAATCAGCTAGTTATAAAATAAAATCCTGGGAGAGAATGACTAGGGAGACGAGATGATCATGGAAGACACTTAAAAGACCCACGAGATGAAAGAGATTGGCCATGGAGCGTCTCGTGGGGACCTTAAACATGAGACTTTTTGCCAAGAGATTGACCCAGGACCGTCTAACGGGGACGTAGAACATGTGATTCTTGCAACCACTATCAAATAAGACCACGGGTAGCAAAACACTCGGTTGTGTAAAGGATTTGAGCACACACAGATTCAGGGTCTCAACGCATATAAAGCATTTAAGGACAATACGTTACAGATGAAACGTCGACAACTATGTGAAGAAGAAAGAGCAGTGCAGAGAAAAGAGACTGATAAGCATTGGAGAGAGAAAAAAAATCAAAAGAATAATCTAGGTGCAAATTCAGAAAATAAGGAAAGTAATAATCAGTCCGGAACAAGTGGAATTGAAATAAAAGCACGTCCAGAACAAGTGGAATTGAAATCCAATCGGGCTCAGAATTAAAAGACAAAGTATAACTTCATAAAGACGTTCAAAAACGTTGGCGCTATACACATGCAGAGCAGGTCAGAGATTATGAAAGCAGTGGAATTCGAAAGGCTCAAAAAAACGATGGCACAATACACATGCAGAGAAAGGTAAAGAATATGAAAGCAGGAAAATTCGAAAGTATTGTAGCGTCCCAGCCAGGTTGAAGCCTTTTTTTTTTTGGACTGACTGTTAGGTTTGATTGAGGGATTGCGGAGTACAGCACGGAAGAGTGACAGCGGGGTATTGATTGATGCGGTAAGAGGGGGAGGTCGCTACAGTATCAAAAAAAGATAGTAAAGATTACATTAGCAGAAGCAAAAGGAAATTATTACTCGAAAAAAGGGAAAATAGTCATCACGGACCAGGTGTAATTGAAAAAATAGCAAGACAAAGTGAGGTCAGAAATTGAAGACAAAGAGCAGAAAACAAAGTAAAACATCATAAAGAGATTAAAAAACAAGGGGGCCAAACACATGCAGAGCAGGTTAGAGATGATGAAAACTGGAATTCAAAAGACTCAAAAAAAACATGGGCGCGAAACACATGCAGAGCAAGATACAGAATATGAAAGCAGAAAAAATGAAAGTGTCTAAACAAAGTAAACATCGCATTAGCGCAAAGAGAAATTATTACTCGGAGAAATAACGAAAAGGCAAATAGAGATCAAATATATGGACATGAAGTTTAAGTCAAGAGATTTTCAAAAACGGGGTTTACCTCACATGCATTTATTGGTTACTTTGCAAAAAAAATTAACAGCTGATGATGTAGATCGTTTTGTCTGTACTGAAATTCCAAACAGAGAAACCTATCCTGAATTATGGTACAAAGTCATTAAACACATGTCTCATGGACCTCATTTAAAAGATTCAGCATGTTGGGACTCTATAAAGATTGCAAATACTGTTTTTAAAGAAGTTCTGAAATAAAAGTGAAATAATGAAATTCAACAATTCAAAGAAAATCAAAGAAAAAAAAAGTGTGTATCTGGAACACCAAACACGGGGGTTGGCGAGCAAAGCCCCCTAGTATGAATATATATATACAGTTATCATATTTCTATAATCCGTGTTTTCATCAATAAATTGTATTTTTCTGTTTCTTAAAATGAGTGCTTCATTTACCTTGACATAAGTCTATTGGCCAGAGACCACTGCATCCTACAACAAAGAAAGATAATGCAAATAAAGTAAGAGCCTTACAGAATTATTTATCACCATTGCTGAAGGCAAAACTGATAACTGAGTAAACTCTCACGCCACTTTCCTACAATAACATAACACACTAATAACCTAATAACATAACACAATAACATAACACACTTCCCACTTGGAGAACTTCCGGTTGAGTGAACGCTGGCGGGACTGGTCGCCGCTGCTCGCCAGTAACTAGAATATTGATTTTTGCTAAGACTAGTGATTTTGATGGTATGTATTTTGCCATATTGCTGACATCTCTGCGTGGCTATATATGCTATATACTATATGCTGTGTCTGCATTTCGTCTGTTTCGTCTGAAACTTACCGGTTTATTCTCTGCACGTCTGAGCTGCTTGCAGCCTCCTCGCCTACAATGTGGACCGGTAGGATTTTTGCTTGGTTGTTTATTTGGAGTCTTCCTGCGACTGGCCTCCTCCAGTACCCAGCTGCTGAACTGCTTCGACTGCGTCTTTTCCATTCTGTGCCTTTGCTGTCGGTGCTATATTTCAACCCGGACGTCATACTTCTCCGTCGTCGGAGATACATCCATCGTGGGTCCCGCCGGAGTTTCCGAACGGACGCCTCGAAAGGAATTAACTCTTTTTGGTCTGATTTTCGGCACCCTCCACATAACACTGATAGGAACGCTGACCATAGCGTGTTGGCCAGCTTAACTCGGTCAACTAACACCACTGTCAAATGCGACAGCAACACTGTCAGCTTTGGTCTTCTGAACATCCGCTCACTTACGAGCAAGGGACATCTCATTCAGGATCTCCTCATTGACCGAAAGTTTGATTTTCTCTGTTTAACTGAGACTTGGCAGCAACCTCAAGACTTTTCACAACTTAATGAATGCACCCCCCCGGGGTTTGTTTACACTTGTCAACCCCCGTGCATCGCAATATGGAAGG
>NW_024380327.1:0-9614 GCF_016835505.1 Polypterus senegalus
CATAAAAATCCTTACTTTTTCTAATACTCTACTTTCTAGTTTGTACAAATATTTACTAGTATAGAAAATGCATTTAATCAAACCACCCATCACATTACTTAATTCTTCCATATTACTCAACTACCACAAAGTCCAAACTAAATTTTTAATTCAGTTGAAAACTAGAATTTCATGAGTATGCATCCATCAGCTGCGGAGAGTCATTCAGTAGAGCACACTAACTTCAGAAAACACCACTGAAACCTTTCTAATTTATCTCAGGTAGTAGCACTCTTGTAACAGGTCATCCCCACAGGGGTTTTGGCTGCGAGTATGTCTCTTCCTTATAGCAGGTATCTGACTTCCACTACACCACCACAGAAGGCTGAAAAACATGAAACTTAATGTATACATCTTACTATAATATTTTGGAAATAGGGATGCATTCCAGAATTGATTCATACCTTGTCATTACATGAAGTATATACTGTATAAATATATTTGACCATTTTTAATACATATTTGAAATTAGGAAACTCTGTAAAAATAAAATATTCAGTATAGATCTTTTATATTAATTAAAAGTATTGTACAGAAAACAACCATTTGACCAACTGGATCCTTTACTCTAACATTGACATTGCCTAATAGTCACTCATCTCTCCAGTAACATCATGAACCACGAATGACTTTTCTTAAATTGATAATATTCAACTGATATTCCAACCCATTTGTTGCATAAATGGTTCTTTTCTCATCACAAAGCTGGGAAGGTTGTCTGCCATGGTTTGCTATGTGATTCCCAGAGGTGACTCCATTTATTTATCAATCTATTGTCACTCATGCACGTTAGAAGGTCAAATTCAAGACTCACCAGAGGTAAGCACTACCACTCATGGACACAAAGGGGGAGCAATTACTAACTGTCTTATCTCTTTTTCTACCCACAGCTCCAAAAAGATGCCCAATGAGGACAAATGACTCCTCCCCTTCCAGACCAAATGCGACAAGAGCATGGTGCTCTCAGAAGGAGGCGTCTCATTTGGGTATGAGCCACTTATCAAACTGAGCTCCATTCTAAAGCCTGACAGATCTTCGGAGCCTTATCACTCCAGCCAATAGCTGATTATGTCTTTTTGTTCCTTCTTGCCATTATGTGGCTGCTATTCTTGTTTGAATTTATCATTTCATTAAACAATCTATCTATCTATCTATCTATCTATCTATCTATCTATCTATCTATCTATCTATCTATCTATCTCTCTCTCTCTCTCTCTCTACACAATAATAAAATTCCAGTATAACAGTAAAACTCATCACGAACTTCAAAGGACTTTGTTGGACAGTTATCTTATCCAAAGATCTTGGCCATACATTGTCCTTCTCTCTCTTGTTAAATTAATCTTAGCCTGAATGAACCTATTCATTTTTTACATTTAAGATTTTTCATTTAAAGATTTACCAGTGTTGTTTCTTGTCCTAGTGAGTGGATATAAACTCAGGGAACTTCAGTTTCTGTATTACATCTTGCCTGAAGAAGGGGCCTGAGTTGCCTCGAAAGCTTGCATATTGTAATCTTTTTAGTTAGCCAATAAAAGGTGTCATTTTGCTTGGCTTTTTACATTCATAATGGCTAACACAGTACAACACCCTAGTACTACAGTATAACAGTTGGATGAGACATTCTGGGAGCACAGTATCAACTACTGAAATTGAATTTGACAACAACGATAACCACATAAATGTTCTTTTCACTTTGTGGGTTTGAATCACAAGTTAATCTGGTAGTTTAGCAGGGCCTATCCAAAAAAAGTTCACAAGATGGTCATACTTTTCTGGAGGATATAAGATTAGATGAACGTATCATTCTTCATGATAGGGAGAAAGGTGATCAGCTTGAAAGACTACTCCAAGCATGTTGGAGTACAGGAGAGTAAACTAATGGAGAATTTAAAGTATGTCTAATTTTAAAATGCTGTTTCACAGTCTGGTTGAACCAAACACATCTTTTTGGTTATTGTTGTCACAGTTGTCTCTGTCTTTTTTCTTGACAAAAAGTAATGTAGCTCAAAAGTTATTAATATATTTAGTTTGTTTCACAGATTCACTTAAAATAATTATCAAAGACAAAGAGCGATTTAAAAAACTCTTGATAACATAACTGTCCAGTTCTTGATGCAACAATAAGAACTGTGAGTCATTTTGAATAAGCTTACCAGCTCTTAATACACAACATGCGTACAAAGTATAAAAGAAAACTGAAAAAAGAACAACTGCGTGAAAGTATGATTAACATACCACATAAGTAGCAACATAACATTCTCAGGCCTGTTTTACCTAGTTCATGCCCACGGGGACTGAAGCCGACCTCAGCAGCTTCAAGAGCAGGGATAGGATCAACACTGGATGGGGTGCCAGTCCACTGCAGGGCCTACTCATATAGCAAATGACACCCACATTCAAACAGAGCCTCTTTGGAACTGTTCATCCGCCTAACCTGTGTGACTTTGGGACGTGGGAGGAAAAACAGAGTAGACAGAGAGAAACCCACACAGATGGCTACCAAAATCTGCTTTCCATACATTACATTCACTCAAAGTGTTACATTTCTGGACATTGTTCAATAACTCTCATTTTTCAAATTTAATAATGCTTTCTACAGCAAATAACTGCTAAAAAATAAAATATGTGATTTTGGTACCTAAATTTCCCTGTTTCAACAAGCATGTGGGTTTTCAAAAAATCACAAATGCAGACATTCTATAATTGTATTTTTTTCAGGAGCTACAGTGTTTTAATAGGATTTGTCTTTGCTCTGAGGATAAGACACTATAGTTATTTGTTAGGGTTTGATTGTCTTTCTGTGTATAGTGGTCCACATTCCTATTTTATGCTTTTTGTCTTTCATATAGTTTACCAGGTAATGGGCTATTATTTTATATACAGTATATATTCTCATAGCAGATGGAACTTCCCATATGTAAGAGCATTTGATTAGATCAATTCAATCATCTATTTCTAACTCAGTTTTTTAAGGACTTTGGGAAGCAGGGAGAAGCCCTGGACAGAATGCAATTGTATGGCAGGCAACACTTTACTTACTTAAGCCCAGGCCTTTTATTTTTTCATGAGGTCAACTGTTTCATACCAGGACATTTTAGAGTCACCAAACAGCCTAACATGCATGTCTTGAGATGCAGCATGATATTCAAAGACCCACATGAACACAGAGAGAAAGTATAAACTTCACATTGGCAGTGACAAAAGCTGAGCCATGGAGCTATAAAGCAACAACACTATACAATCTGACACTGTGCTGCGCAAATATGCTCAAATTAAAAGATACACTTTACACAGTAATACCTGAAAATCAAATTAATTGTATTGGACTCAATATGTCTACAAATTTGGAGTAACTGCTGATGTCGTCTGATCTTTAATCTAATTAAAAATTTACTTGATTATAAAAAAACTTGTACCTTATGATGCATGTATGATCTTGGCCGCCAGCAATGGCTCTTGAAGTAATTAACAGAATCCTGTAAAAGCTTCACCTCTCTGGCGGTACAGAGATAGATGAAAGTATACTGTACTTAGAGGAAAGACACTACCCTGAAGTAACATTCATCCTATTCTGCACTGTATTAAAATGACTGTTCTTTATTCAGTGAATAATTTGACAGAGAAATGACAGATGTCTTCTTGAAATTCATGTTTCCCTATGATTGTCAGCTTTCACAGTGCTGCTCTTGTTAATGACTACCTCCACTTTTACTATTAAAAAGGAAAATCTCACCCTCAAAGACGTAGTGAGAAGTCAAGCAAAATGACACCTTTCATTGGCTAACTAAAAAGATTATAGTATGCAGGCTTTTGAGGCAACCCAGGCCCGCTACATCCATAATGGCTAACACGGTACAACATCCTAGTACATCATTCAAAGACAGAAATGTACCTGTTCTCTCCATAGCTAGACTGCTACTGTGTTTATTCATTTTTTACTCTAAGAATGCATCATGTTTGGAAAAGACATCACATCATAAGAGTTATGGACCATTTGCTTTTGAGCATGTGAACATTATTTTCATTTAGCTTTAACAAGACTATATAAAAGTTTTACAGAGACTAATTTCTTCCCCGAATCAGAATTTTATTCTACAAAAAAATCTTCACAAGTTTTAAGAGCAGTCCTGCCTGAAACAAGAAACCATTATTAATCATGGTGTTAATGCCAGCATGTTACTGGCTCGCAACATGAACTTCTAGAGAGCTCATGTACAGTAAAAGGCCGTATTGTGTAAAGAAGTAAGTAGACTTTGGAAACTACTGTCATTGTGGTTTGAATATTTTGGTTGGAAAAACACTGAGCAAAACCAAAAAGTTAAAACACCGTTACACTGTACAATAACTTGAGCCGACAACAAGCCAAATGATTTCTGACATGGCTATTTTTTTTAAACTAAAATGCTGCATTTGGTTTCAAAGCACCATAGACTGAACTTGAGAGCATCTTAAGAAATGTGTCTTTTGTTGCCAAATTACTTTTCAATAAGGCATGCAAAATAAACACAAATGACCGTTGGAGAGTGCACTTTAGAAATTAGGGTTTTACACATACACCCTTAGACTGTGAAAGAATTTGTTTGTTTCCTTAAATGCTCAACATGATGAATCAAAAACCACAGACCATAGTAGAACGTAAAAACTGAAAATAACACTTGTACAATTGTTTACTTTACGAGATATCAACAGGGACAGCAAGCATATCTGCAAGAATGACTCGACTCATTATTTTAATTGGTAGCTAATATTCTCCTATCAGTCCATTGGGTTTACATATTTACTTGTTTATTAAAAATATTTAAAAAAGGTATTACGCAGTGAGACTTTTTAATCTCTCACTCATGTGATGATGTCCACTGAGAAACTGTCAAAGAAAAACATGCAATTAAACAATGCAAAAATGTTGTCTTCTGCATCAATCCCCCTGAACTTTTCAGTAGCTTACATCTGAGCCATTGCGTGACAAAATATTTTCAAGTGAAGAACACTAAAGCCTTCACTACTCACTAGCATATCAAGCTTATTTCAAATAAGTTTCTGTTTAGAGTAGTTTTCTGTTGGTTTTCTTGTTTGGTTATTTGCAGTATTTAGTTTCTTAATATTTCTTAATTAATCTTTAAATTAATTTGTTGTTCAGTTCTTTAAACTTCTTGATTTCAGATTACTTATTTAACCCCTTTGACCCTGTGTTAGGATATAGCGGGTTGGGAAATGACTGACTGACTGACTGACTTATTTAACAGACTGACTTGGAGTGACTTTCCTGTTTTTCAACTTCCCTTTTTGGGTTATTTACATGCAAGTTAAGAATGCCACTGTATTGTGTACATGCAATAAAAATGACTCTGTTAACACATCAATGAAAACATACTTTCCTGTCCATTTTCTTATTATAGTTGAAGACTAATTATAAGAAAGAAAAAGATAATAAACACACAGACAGGTAAATAACATGATTAAAGTGTCGAAATTCAGAAGCCTTCTTGATCTACATTTCTGGTTTCATTATGGACCCTGCTGATCAAGGGGAGTGCAGAAAATTTACATCAAATATGATGCCATACAAGAACTCAATATTGGAGATCAATACTGAAGGTTGTAGAATTAGAAAACCCTCTACCTAATGGTCAAGATCAAAGAGTTGTACAGTATGTGATGATTCGTTACTTTTTTAATATTTTCAGGCTGCTGGATAAGTAGTGATTTCTACTTCTGTCATGTCCATTGTGACGGACAGCCGGGTCCCATGCCCAGGCCGGGACGCCTCTGCTGCATATGTCCCGGGGGAGCCACCATGGACCGTGCAATACCTTCCCCGAGGCGCCTGGGGGCAGTCTCCCTTGCCGTGGGTCCTTCCTCAGTCTCCCCCGTGGCTTCATGGGACATGGAGTCCACCACTGCCTGGTTGGAAGATTGGGTGGCCGCTATGGGGTGCTGCGGAGAGTCAGCCGCCACATCGGACGACTTACCAGCCCCACCGGAGGTGCAATTAAGGCCAGCTGGTCAGGCACCTGGAGCACTTCCGGTGGGCTATAAAGCAGACAACCTCCCTCCATTCTGAGCCAAAATCGGGAGTAAGAGGACGAGGTTGCCTGGGAGGAGTGGTGGTGCCAGAAAGGCTTGTATATAGTGTGAGTTTTGTGCTTTGGGACTGTGTATTGCCTGTGGGTCACGGGGAAGACGTGTGCCCATGGGTGAAGGAAAAAAGAATAAAGTGTGTTTTATACGTGCCTCTCTGCGTGGTCTGTGCCGGGTCGGGCGCTATACAGCGGCTTTTACACCATCATCTTTCTTAGTAGTTATATAAGACACATTGAGTATAAATTTACGTTATTCACAGAAATGTCATGGAAACCCTTATTCCAGAGAAAGAGGGTTGTTGGTCTTTGAGAAACCTTGTCAACAGATGAGATTTCTCCACAAATAACCCGGTTATGTGGCCATGTAAAATTCTAACCAGGTCACAGTTAAGGATTTTGTGGTCTGTGCTTGTTCAATACACTGTGTTGGCTTGATTAGCTTCACAAAACCTTTTTAGCATCCACAATGATCAATTTCCTGAGGCAAATGATCAGGCAATATGCATTATTCCATCTCCTCTTTGAAATTATCTGTCCTAATATTTCATAAATTTCTAAATTCATGTTGAATCAAGTTAGGCACCACAATCTCAGGAGCAGTAACATTTTAAAAGTAATATGCATTACATAGTATGACGGCATTTTAAAGTAACAAGCAACCATTATTGATGCAAAATATAATTATTGCAGCAGCACTGGGTGTAATGCATGAAGCACATGTATTGGGTCATTTGAAGGGTTTTTTTTTTTCTGGTTCACTGTGGCTGATGATATTTAACTGTTTTATTATTACACAGTTTAATGATGTTGCAAGTGTTTTGACAAAGGAGAACACTGGAGGATTACTTGCATATGACAATGTGGATTTTTAAGAAACCAGGTTAATGCTTTGGCCAGGTTACTCACCTTATCCTGACTATTTGTGTGCAAATTAACACACTGATTGATAAAGGGACAATATACATTAAATGAACTGTAAATTGAGTATATATTGTGTGTGCACTTGTGGGTGTTACATTATGTAATACTGTGTACTTGTATGGTTTTACTCAATACAAGTGTAAAGCTATACATTTCCCCATGGCCATCAAAAAAGTACTCACAACTATCTATCTATGGGATAATGCAGGCTCTTCTTCACACTCCCACATCCCTTTTGGGACCCCATGAACCCAACACCGTTGGTAATCTAACTTATCCATTTGCCCAACCCGGGTGCCAGCCAAACACCTCCAGGGCTCACTTCTCCCAGCTGCCTGTCCTTCTACAGTGAGCCTGCTCTCATTCTTGCTCTCACTGGCTCCTTCACTTCCTGACTTTTCTTAATATTTACCTCCGTCCTCTGTTTTTTTCTCTTTTTTCCAATCTTTCTTCTCCTTCCACACTCATTGCTTCTCCTATATATAATGGGGTATGGCACGGTGTAGTGTGGTTATTAGAAGCTCCTGGCCTCAATTACAGATATGGACAATTCCTCACCTATGCGCTTAAGGAGGATATGCATGCACCACATCCTGTCTGAGAGCTGCTGCGCCACACTACCATGCCCCATCTATAAGCCACGAGGTCGTGATTATTTATTTAAAAACTAGCCTTTTATTCTGAGCTACAGACCCGCTATATCACATTCCTCACCCATTAAGCCCCCAGTTGCACGGAAAGGCACCACGCCACTACCAACACAGTGCAACTGGTGGGCTAGGTCCACAGTTTGGCCACACTACCACTATACTAAAACCATAATAAATAATAAAAGCACTAAAACAATCCCACACTAAAAACAACCCAAGTCCAAACCTTGTTACAACAGGACATTTAAAGAATAAGAACTTTAAACTGACAATAAAAACAAGATTAAAAAATGACCCCTCCAGCTTGGGTAGGTTCACCAGGTTCTTTCCAAAAGTCTGGCACCTGCTCTTCGGTCCCCACTGCCAGCTTATGCTACAATTGCCACCATTTGTGATTATGCAGGCTCTGCTTCGCGCTCCCAATTCCCTTTTGGGAGCTCTTGAACCCAACACCATCGGTAATGTAACCAAGTGAGCTGGACAATTGGGACACCACAACAAAGCAATGGGAAAGGTGCAAAGTACAGAAGTTCTTTTATTTTAAAACAGTCAAAACCAAAAACAAAAGTGTCCAAATAAAGTGCACTGCTCCCTATTTCATGAAATTAATAATCCATTAAAACAGTGAAATTATGGAGATTAAAATCCAATAAATAAATCCATAAAAACAAAGTTAAAATACTGGCTGGAAGCAGTCCTTTAAAAATAAAACCCAGTGTCTTCTTCAGATAGCGGCGCCACTACTTCTCCCATCTAGGCCCTGCACCAGGGGAGTCGCCCTACCTGCAGCTGACTTCTCCCATTGGTCAGTTATGTAGTGTCTATCTATCTATTCACAAAGCCAGTGCAGTGATTTTGCATCACTACTTACAATCAAGGAGCAAGTTTGGTCCCTAATTTACAAAATTATCTTTAAAGTTGTCCTCAAAAGGATAAAAACACAGTATATTGTTTTTGTCTGAATTTCTTAACTCTCTCTATAGCCTATAACTGTTGCTTTCTGCAGTCACTGTAACACTACAAGTCAGTAACTACTGTCAAATGTGTTTGTTGTCAAGGGATACCGGTGGACCATTTGTCACCACCTTTCCACCTTATTACCAGATTTTCTGCTCTTGATAATTTATCAGCTGATGAGAGGAATCTGAGAGGAAGACTGATTATCACTTAGAAACATTAATACATAAGATGCACTGATTTACAAATAACTTACTATCAATAGCTAGGAAGATAATACCAAATTAAATTTGAAATACTAGATACTGTAAGTGAACTTTAAATATCGTTGTCAAGAGGAATCTAAGATTATTAAAAACATTTCAAATTTCTATTTAATAATTTGAGATAGGAGACTGTCCAATTCCTGACTGAATACGCAGCTATAGGGAGGCAGTAAAGGTTAGTCCAATTCAGGTCACATCAGTGCGAAGTAAACTGTACTGGCATGGTTTTTACACATAAAGCTAGATAATGTAGCTTGTAACGAGCAGATGCTTTTCTATAAGGAATTTCTTTATATGTAAAACTATCAAAATACATGCGCTTGCAGTGGAGAATAGTGTGTTAAAGAAGTTATGAAAAAGAAAGAAACATTTTAAAAATAACACAACCTGATTGTCAATGTAATTGTTTTGTGACTGTTTATGAGTGTTGCTGTCATCAAAGGATTTGATTATCATTAATGCTTTCAATCAGGTTGTATTTGGAGGACTGTGTAATCTGTTTGTCAATCATTTAAGATAACAGGTTTCATTCATCAAAGTGTTCACTACCAAATCGAAAGCAGAGGCGATTTTGAAAAGGAAAAAGACAGTGAAGGGCGGAAAAGGAGAAGGAAAACTGTTTAAATAAGGGGCTGGGAAGGTGAATGGAAAAAAGAGGGCTTTGCCTTTTATTAGTATAGATACATTAATTAGCCAGG
>NW_024380328.1:0-7021 GCF_016835505.1 Polypterus senegalus
GGGGGTTCTCCACAAAAATATTTTTCCACCTACCATTTTGCGGTTTCTTAGGAAAAGAGATTCAGGTTAGCACCATGTTGACCTTTGTCTCAGACTTTTTACCTTTAGGCTCTTGACTGCCTCCAACTCGACATGGAAATATATATATATATATGAGTATAAGTTATATATAAAATATATATTGTTGTATTTTGCATAATAAAAACCTTTATGGCACAATAACAATTCAATACATTTATGGTCACTCAGGTATTTGGATTTAATAATCTTCATGTGGGAAAAGGCTGGCTAGCATAAATAAGTAGAGCCAAATAATGCAGTCAAGGAGCTTTTAAAATTCAGCCAAGTGAAAATGCGGCTGTCGTTAACTGTGATTTTGGTTCCTACCCTTTTCCCTTTTCAGACGCTTTTTATGAACAGTTAAAAGTGCCTTCCACATTTTCCTTCTTTGGAATAGCAATGATAGATTGACAGATCAGAAAACGATGAAACATTGTGAGAAAAAATTCTTTTCCCAATTCCACATCCAGCCCATACCCTCCAAAAAACAATTTTTTATTAAATCCCTTCTTAGTCAATATAAATTGGAAGGCTAACTAGATCACAGCCGGAGTTTTGCAGTACACACTGCTTTGATCGTCGCCCGAATGACCAGTGTTTTAGAAAAAAGAGATCTCAGACTGGCCACCTGTATCAAGTGGCAAATGCCATATGGAGGATATATGATAGACTAACGTTAAAAAAAATTTTTGGAATACAACGTGATCTACTTCACTACCTTTGCAACCACTACGGACTCGACGACAATTGGAACCCTGATTTAGATGCTGTCTGAGGTCTTCAGGGTAATTTTTTTTTCTATAACACAAAATGGCAGTAGGTGCACCCAAAATAACCTCCTGTTTAGTAAATAATGTAAGTTGAAAAGATATATGTTCAAAGAATTGCAGTTCATGCCATTTCTCATCTTAATTCACACCTTTACACATTCCTTTATGCCTGTTCTTAATATTATTTAAACTGAGTCATTGCTGCCAGGTGTCACTAATAAGATTTCTGCTATCCTAAACATAGAGATTATAATAGAAGAAACCCTTTTTTGTAAAACTTTGTAATAAATGTTTATTTGCAGTTTTGGTAGCTGGTGAGATATTTTAGCATTTCACCTCCCCTTTGTATTGCCATCCTTGAAGAACTATTGTATTAAATTAAAAATACATAAATTTTTTAGCATGGATTTCATAATTCAGAGTTTTCCCTGTGCGAACTGATTTGGGCTTGCAGATCCGACTTCATATTATTATATTATTATTAATGAAGTTATACTCTGTAATTCACTGTACAGTATCGGGTAACATTTATTTTCATTTCTAAAGATAATCATTGTGTAGACAAAATTTACTTTTAGTTCTCAAAATTATTTTATGCATTGAATATGTTTTACTTCTTGGCCCAGGAAAATCCCAAAATTTTATTTTCCATGAAATTGTCTGAGTTTGTTTTATTATATATTCATTGTTAAAATTATATATTCATTTGTACTGCAGGGAGTTGCTTTTGGCTTTTCACCTTATAGGAGTAATCCTTGAGTGCATTGAGGTCCTTCCTCATTTGACTTAGTTTCAGCAAGGTCTCTGAATTCCCCCATACAGCCCAAAGGTATGCGTTAGATTAACTGGAAACAATTTTCTGAAAAGTGGGAGGTGGTAACTCTGTCAATCATGGGTACCCTAAAAGGGCAATGAGCGGGTGCAGTAATGCAGGATCTGAGTACTGGATTCTTAGTGGAAACATTTAACGGACCTTCTATACTTTAGAGCAAGAGTTCCCAAACTTTTTTCAGCTGCAGACCTCTTTACCAAAACTTTTAAACGCCGCCCCCCTATTCACATAAACGGTTTTTCATGTCACTTTTTTGGGTACGTTCAATAAGGAATTCACGACATGTTTGTGCTACATGTATTTTCATGCATTCTTATGTGTGACTCTTTTAATGACACATTTTCCCTTTTTTGTTCACAAGTTTGGTATATAATGTGTTTTATCAAAAAGTTTTTTTAATTATTTTATTTCTAATTAGGTACCTTTGGAACCCTTAGATATTCTGAAGTAACAAACAGTAGTAAGGAGTCTATTTTTGCTGTTACACCCAAATTTTTTATTGAAACTATTGACCCTGAAGTTCATATTGACCCCAGAGGGTCAGTATCGACCACTTTGGAACTCTTGCTTTAGAGAAAAGATGAACAGGTGTCAAGGATGTCAGGCAGGTAATAATAATAATAATGATTCTTTACATTTATATACTTTTCTCACTACGCAATCGCTTCCACACAGAGAGGACACGAATCCAACCCACAATCTCCTTACTACAAGGCAGCAGCACTACCATGCACCGTTGTGTGGACACCCTTTTACATCCTGGCTGATAGAGGGCAGTGTGTGGCCCGAAAGTGGTAGAATTTCCCTGGCAATGTTGCTCTTTAATGATGAGGTCCAGCTAGCATCAGGGCCTCAAGTGTAAAAAATTAAGCAATATTAAAAGGGTTTTCAACAAGATGCTAACAAAAGAGACCATGCATTTCAAGGTGTACTGAAAGGCCTGGGAGTTTAGTGGCACCAGTAGACACAGAAGTCCTAGTTTGGGGGCCCCATAACCAAAGTGTTTGACCTGAGAAGTGATTAAAGGGCTTGACAAAAGAAACCTTGAAAGACATTTTAAAGCTATATAAACAGGTCAGATTCATTCTAAAATCATAAGGAAACTTTGTGGAGAATATTCACTGGCTATATGATTTTCACAGGGAGAGAGAAGAAGGAAGACAAGAGGAGGAAGAGAGATAAAAGGAGGGAAACGGAGTTCTTTCAGTGCAGTGTTAGATAAGCAAGTATGTAAAAAGTTTCCAGATAGGCAGGGGTTCTAAAAACCCGATTAGTAAGGTAGAGAAAAGCAAGATCTTTTTTCTGTTTATTTGTAACTTCAGTTCTCTTTCTCCTACCCCATCTTACAGTATGTGCTTATTTTTAGTGAACACACCATTTGTTATTTGTTTTCTAGTCATGGTTTTGGGTTTGGGAGATGTGTCCATTTCCATAAATACAGTATAGTGACTAGTAGTTCAGCAAGTGGCATCAATTTCATGTGGGGGGAAAAGCAAAGCCTTAAATGCAACAGAGGTGAAAGAGCAAAAAAAATGACTTGGGGAGTGACAACACAATTTGTCAGCCAGTACAGAAGGGGATGTCTCCTAAGGAAGGTATATCCCAAATGTTGAATGAAGGCTTTGAAGGGTTAGAGCAAAAGCACCTGGGAAGAAGAAAAGAAGAGCAACCTGAATGGAAATGGGCTTTGATTTTGTTGGATGCCAGAATGTTTTTACAGGCAGCCCAGCAGATGACTGGGATGTCTAACCTCACATAAAAGGGAGAAAATAGTGTCATGGGGTGATTCAGAAATAACTAAAAATTTCTAATCCTTGATAATGATTGCTTTGTGAAATATATTTTTGAGTGCTTACAAAGGCGGTTTTTTGTTGTTTTGCTTATTTGATGCCCTCTTTTTTCATCCCTGCTTATGTTAAATTTAATAAAGGCACTTATTCTTATTATCAAAAATTTTTGGGGATGATATTATGATGGTCAATTACAGAAAATGGACTGAATTCATTTTTGACTATTGGTGCAGTTTATCAATTCCTAAATCTATCACTTCTGAAGATAATAAAGGCAAGCTTTTTTCCATTTCCATTTTGGGAAGTACCTGTTTTTTCTTGAGTAAACATTTTTTCCCAAAGTTCATCTTGAGCAGAAAAGTTTTCTATCTTTTGCTATCCTATACATTCAAATATTTCATTAAGAAAAGTAAATCCTTTTTGCACTTAATGAAAGTGTTGAATTTGAAACACTTTTACTTCTTTTCCATTAAGCTTTAATCTTAAAATAGTCTTAGACGCCTGTATTTCTACTTTATTCCCAATGATCTCAAATCACTTTTCATAGTACCCTAATCAGTACCTACAAACTGCATTTTCAGAAGTGGTTAACGATCATTTAATTGTATCCTATTGCATTAAATCGAAAAATTAGATAATTCGAAATCCTTACATACTAGTGGTTTTAAAAAGCAAATTAAAATATCGTAGATGTGGTTTTCATATCAGTCATAGCTTTTGGTGTATTTATTGAGGCCTGCAGTCATGCCAATTAGGTTGAGATTTTAAAATTGCTGTTGCCTGGAATGTTGCTATGGGATGGAAGTTCCCAATTACAGCTAAATCATAACTCATTAAAATGGGAAAAATACCAGATTGTTACAGTTTTGTTCTCAGAAAATGTTATTTGAAACCTAGTAAAATGATTTTAAAATGTTTTAAAAAGTCACACATATGTGTGTGGTTCAGAATGGAATAGTTCCAAAATGACATTGATTTGATACAAAGTTCTTATTTAAGCTATGATTTTTAAACTAAATCTACCATTAAATAATACACATACACATTGTTTTGAATGAAGAAGTTGTTATTTTGCTCCTGTAATTTCCATTTTAACCAAAACAACATAAATTTAAACCCAAAAGTGAAATTTTTTCTGACTGCCCAGATTAATGCTAAAATAGGAAAAGTAGGGGCTCCCCTGCTTTCCCTTGTAGTTATGAAATACTTCTGTGATATACTGTGATTCTTTAAAGCAATGTTCTCTGCTTTTAAATATATGTTTCATATTTTAATTGAATTTCAGCTACAAATCTGTAATAAAAATAATATTAAATATTCGGGACTATGTTAAGATGCCTTAAATTCTTCAAATTTTATGTTATGTATTATGACACCTGAGAGAATACATTATCCGCCAGTACCTTGAAGTCTTCAGGTATGGGCTGATCCCGGTAAAAGTATGTAGCTCATCAAATAGGTTTAGGGCAGGTTGGGCAATGTTTGTATTTAATTTTCCTGAAACACAAAGTCAGCATTTTAGTTTACTAGCAATGTGTTTTTGGTTTTCTACAAAATTATAAATTCAACATTATTTTAATAATTTAATAGAAAGATCTACAGGTTTATTTCAGTTAAAATGTTCACAGCATTAATCATTTGTACTATTGGTCATTTCCTAAAATTGTTTTTTTATTTATTTTGAAGGGTTTTTTGATGGCTATACATCTAGTTTTAAGCTGGGCAGTCATTTGTTTTATTTTTTCTGTCCCAATCCAATGCTAGATCAACTCAAATACCAAATATTGTACCTAGACATTACTATATTGCATCAAATTGGCTCCAGTCTAATCAGATATTTAATGTGCATACTTCATTTGTTTATGAAGTTTAAAATCACTTTGAGTTTTTTTTTGAATGTGATGACATTAAAATTTTAGATTTTTCCTATTAGAGTGTTAAAATATAGTTAAATTCAGGAATGCCCCAAAAAGAATATGTGTTTATTAAAAACAGAAAACAGGAAAGATAAATTGATGTTTCTGAAGGCTTAATCAGTTGATGTTGACATTGGAACCAAGGTAAATGGGTTATTGAACTGTATGCTCCCGCCTAAAGTACAAAACAAACAAACACAATTCAGGGACATTTTCATTAACATCTTTTTTCCCAACATTGCTAACACATTTAAAAGATGAAAAATTTCTAATGTATAATTTGCAAAGTAAAATATATATAAAGCTTGATCACCATACTGAAATATATTTTCATTGTTTATGTGGACAGAAAAACTACAGTAACTCTTTTTATGGGAATTTTTACTTTGTTAAAATCTAAGGGAGAAAGTCTCCAAAAGCAAGTCAGTATATCCAAAAAAAATACCAGCATTTTCTTTTGTTAAAATACTTGCTAAAGGGTGTGAATAAATACATCCCTGTTTTTCTGATATAATTTTTGAAAAGATTGTACAGGTTGGATACTTGACATATACAAAAAACTGAAAGTTTAAACTAAAGGCTGCTGTCCTAGCAGGTCCATATCTGAATTATAAATTATTCTCATATGCAGAAATTAATGCAAGTATAAACTATGAAAACAATGTGAATCGAAATTAAACTCTCATAAAAAATTGCTTGCTGCCAACTGTTTTCTTTCATCTTGACTGTCCAACTAGACATGCTGCAGTAAGCATGAATGTTGGGTTAAAAGGGTTTTTTACTTAATGTCTACAATAATTTCTGAATTTAATTTTGGAGAACTACATAATTAAATCAGTTATGTATTTTTTTACACTATGAGGACATGGCATAATTATATTGTTGATTTCCACTCTAAAAAAATTGATGACCCTTACTAAGCATTTTCTAGAGTTGGTGAAGAGAAATTACCCCCTTCACAAACAATATTGAAACACTTAAAGCTAAATCATTCAGCAACATTTTAGTGTACACACTAATGCCGAAGTGAATAATGAACTTCTGACAAGACTACAGGATATTTTTGGCTTCACTTTTTAACTCCAAACCCAAAATCCTCCTAAGAAATTTTTAAAGTGTGAGGCAGACTTCACTGTTTTTCTCAAAGACTCAAGTAATATTTTAAACTCTAGGTTTTTTACTGAAAATAGTTAAATGACCAAGCTGGGCCTCATATGGTATCCATTTAATTAATAATAATATATTTATATAAGCGCCTTTCCATGCTCAAGGCGCTTATTTGAACAATTCCAGAAAGAGTTCAGGTCTGCAAGATCATGACATTGACAGTATCAAAAACAATTATCTGCCCGCCATCTATGGAAATTTTTCCCAGTTAAAAGAGGAATCTCAAACTTTTAGGAAATCCAGAAAACCGTAATAACCCTTCAAAACAAAAAAAAAGGTCAGCACTTTATATATTCTCCATTCCTGCAGGAATGCTTACACAGAATCAGATTTTACAATGATAACACAGCCTTGGAATGAGAGAAATCATATTTATGAATACTGTCAGGCATATCATACATCTCTTGACTTATCGAAGTTGAATTAAAAATTATTGTTTAAAAATACGGCATCAAAGAAAATCCAGAATTATCAAAAATCCAAAAA
>NW_024380329.1:0-17912 GCF_016835505.1 Polypterus senegalus
CCTCCCCTTTACCTCCATCTCTTCCTTCTCTCTCTTCTTTTTCTTTCACTTTTGTCTCCGTGTCCGGTTCGAATCTTAAAAACATCTAAAAATATTTTTAATAAAGTTTTGGTATCAGGCGTGACGTCAGCAGAAGCTGTAACGCTCCACCTGAGAGAAAAACTGTAAGGCTAGTCGCCAGCATTCAGACATCAATTCTGATTGCTTCACAGCCGAACAGAACACGGTATAAAAAATAAATAAATAAATGGCATGCTACTTCACTATTGGCACACAGACTTATCTTACTCAACTGGAAGAATCCTAACTCACCTCTTTTAAGTCAGTGGATAACTGATGTTATATACTATATGAAATTGGAAAAAATCTAATTCTCACTTAGATCTGTGAAAAACCTTTTTAAAACCTGACAGGATCTAATAAACAACATTTTATAATAAGCATTTAAATTTGTGAAAAGGATTTTCTTCCCTTTTTTTTCTACTCTTTGAATTTTACTCTGTCTGTTGGCCTCTCTCTTTTTTTTATGGGTGGGGGGTTGATTTGATTTGAACTCTGTTTTGTGAAGTTTGACTTGCTTGTATGGAATGTTACTTGCTTTTAATAAATTCAGTAAAATGTTCAAAAAATAAACAAACAAATAAATGACATGCTAAAACCAAAAATCCTCCAGGTGGAACAGTGAAAGCCTTAAATGGCATGCTACCAGTAAAGACTTCCCTCAAGACTCAGGAACAATTATCTCTCAAACGATGGAATTTAGGATAGCAAACAGTAATAATAATATATTTTGTTTAATCATGCCTTTCAAGTCATTCAAGGACAAATTACAAGATAAAACCATAAAATAGCATCAACACTGTAGATATATTTTCAATTAAAATGTACACAACCAAATTCCATCCTTTTCATAAATATTTTATGCATCAACATTGCCTATTACTGTATAATGTTTTATCCTAAGACATACCATACAGCATTAGGAACATAACTTGCCATTAATAACAAAGAAACTCACTGATAAATTCTACTTGAAATTACTGTTAATATAAAATCATGCATCTAAGTAAGTAAAATATATCTCAAATGGTTGTTTTAATAACAAGTTGACATTCTTTTTTAAGAAGTCTATTGTTCTTGGAGTGGTAATTGCTAACAGACTAACAATTACTAAGTATAATCCTGTTTTATTTCAAAAGTGGTTATGCCACAGGTAATAAATATTTATGCTTAAGACACTATGCGACTTTACCTTTGCATGAATTCTTCAAATAAAAAGAAGATCTGTTCATAAAATAATTCAGTGGCTGCAATCTCCGTGCAAACATTTTATAAACAAACTGAATAGGCTACATAAATAGGGGCATTTGTCCTTGTTTTTATCAGAGTTGATAAAACTATTGAAAAAAGTTGAAAAAAATGTTACAAGTACAGCACAAAAGCTATTCAGTTTGCATGACAAATTTGAAATGTGTTATGGTAGATGTTCATAATCTGTAACAACTTTTGAAATGCAGTCATTCACAGTATGCATTACTCTAGATGTACATAATCCGTAACAACTTTTGAAATGCAATCAGTCACAGTATACATTAGTCTGTGTCTGAGTAGACTATAGCCTGCAATTCTAAACACATGTTGACAGACACCTTCACTCAGGGGGAAGGAGAGGGTGTTGATCTATACAGTAATCCCTCGTTATATCGCGTTTTGACTTTCGCGGCTTCACTCTATCGCGGATTTTATATGCAAGCATAACTAAATATATAACGCAGATTTTTTGCTGCTTCGTGGGTTCTGCGGACAATGTGTCTTTTTACTTCCTGTACATGCTTCCTCAGTTGGTTTGCCCAATTGATTTCATAAAGGGACGCTATTGGCGGATGACTGAGAAGCTAACCAATCAGAGCACGCAGTTAAGTTCCTGCTTGCTGAATGCAGTTTTAACCAGGAAGTCTTGTCTCGCTCATTCAGCATCAACACGTTTCGCTGTGTAAAGAGTTAACTTTTGTGCAATTTTGTATTTATCTTTGTGCATAGTAAAGCCCTTCATTATGGCTCCAAAACGATCTGCTCCTGCTACTGCTTCAGGGGCTGCGCCCAAGCGCCAACGGAAAATGTTAACAATTACCGAAAAGTTAAACGTTTTGCATTTGTTGAAGGAAGAGAAAAGCTACACCACTATAGGACGCCATTACAGCATCAATGAGGCTACGATTCTTTTTATTTAAAAAGTAGGAAAGGAATATAAGATCTACAGCCGCATGTATTTGTTTATATTACATAGTACTGTATTTTTCTAGCAACAAAGACCGTCCTATTACTAAGACTGTCTATATTATGGCCATCAATTTATACAAAAATTAGGGTTCAAATACCCATATTAAAAATAAGTCAGTTTTCTAATGCTGGTTGCATGATAGTCTCTGTATGTTTATTCTTAATGGGCCTTTCGATGCTTCTTTATTATTAATATTTTTAATTTTTGTGACAGGATACATCTGCAAAGTAAACTTGCTAATGACTTGCGCAGTGATGCAGTCTTTACTTTTTTATACATGAAAAGTGGTGGCTCTGAGGCTAAGGATCTGTGCTGGTATCCTGAAGGTTGCCGGTTTGAATCCCTGTCACTGCCAAAACAGATCCTACTCTGCTGGGCCCTTGAACAAGACCCTTAACCTGTAATTGCTCCAGGGGCGCTGTACAATGGCTGACCCTGTGCTCTGACCCCAAGGGGTATGTGAAAACTAACAAATTCTCCTAATACAAGAAATTGTATAAGGCAAAATAAAGAACAAAAAAAGTCACACTATAAGAAAAAAGCGTCATTTCACATGACTGTAAGGTATATATGAAACCCATACAAAACTGCTTGTAATTAGCTAATCACATTAAACATCCTTGTGTAACCCTTACCAGCCCGTTCTCCAACAGCCCTCTGCTCAGCAGTGTGCTTTTTCAGGTCGGAGTAGCCAACTATACTTTCCTGACACTAAAGTCCCCATTTTATAGAGCATTTTAAAAGCTGTTGTAATAACAATAAGATAAAAATTAGAAATAGAGCAGTTATTCTCAATGATACTCAATAAGAAAGGAAACCAATCTTTATTTGCTACAATGAATGCTTAACGGTTTTACAGCCCCATTTCCAAAAAAGTTGGGAAGCTACGTAAAATTTAAGTAAAACAGAATGCATTAATTTGAAAATCATGTAAACCCAATATTTAATTGAAAATAATACAAAGACAATGTAGAAAATTTTATTGCTTTTTTTTATGTTTATGAGGACAAGAGGAGCTCTCTCCATGGCATAAATGCAGAGAAGTTGTGCTTTCTTAATTACAACCTCCTTTTACTGGAATTCGATTATTTCTTTGACCAAGTTAATTATATTAGCTACTCTTATACAATAACTGAGTTTTATTGTTTAATTCAAGGTTTTGTAAACAGCATAGAATTTGAGAATATAATTTGATTAGTTTCTCAATTTTGAGTATTGTCTTAATTATACTGATATTGTCTAATTAATTAATAATTTAATTAATTAGACTATCAGTATAATTAATTGTAATTTCTTAGTTAATATTGTTATTGTTATATATTGCTATTTGTAAATGTAAAACATTTATTTGAAAGTTTATGTACTAGAGTTTTGGTTTTTTTTTAGCAGGGGATGGGCTATTTTTCAGCCTCTAATATCAGTTATTGGAAGACATACTGCCTTTTTATCATTATTTCATGTAAATTCTCTGCTGGAACTCTTCGTATCTTGTCATTGAAGGATGGAAAAAAAAGTACTAATTTTCATTCATATAACCTAATCTGTATTATTACTGTGTTGTACTTACTAATCTAACAATTCAGGGTAGCTGGAAAATTGTCTGAAGTAATTAATGGACAATAAGAAAGGAATTAATAAAACAGATGCTATCATAGACAAAAAGAATAGATAACATTAAATACAGAACTTTTTAAAGCTATTTGGTAGAAAGAACATATCCTATAGCAGGAAAAGACCCTTCTATTAATACAGGTGCATCTCAATAAATTAGGATCATCAAAAAGTTAATTTATTTCAGTAATTCAATTCAAAAAGTTAAACTCATATATTAAATAGATTCTTTACACACAGAGTGATATATTTTGCTGATATTTTCATTTTGCTGATTATGTTTTACAAGTAATGAAAACTCAAAATTCAGTATCTCAGAATTAGAATATTCTCAAATTAGAGTATTACATAAAACCAACAAAAAAAATATTTTTAATACATGGTCTACTGAAAAGTATGTTCATGTACACACTCAATATTTGGTTGGGGCTCCTTTTGCATGAATTACTGCATCAATGCGGTGTGGCATGGAAGAGAATAGTCTGTGGCACTGCTGAGGTGTTATGGATGCCCAGGACGCTTTGATATCAGCCTTTAGCTCATCTGCATTGTTGGGTCTGGTGTCTCTCATCTTCCTCTTATGTCAAGCTCGTGTAATGGCCAATTAAGCACAGTGATACCATGGTCATTAAACCAGGTATTTGTGCTTTTGGCAGTTTGGGCAGGTGCCAAGTACTGCTGGAAAATGAAATCAGCATCTCCATAAAGCTTGTCAGCAGAGGGAAGCATGAAATGCTCTAAAATTTCCTGGTAGACGGCTGAGCTGACTTTGGACTTGATAAAACACAGTGGACCAACACCAGCAGATGACATGGCTCCCCAAATCATCACTGACTATGGAAACTTCACACTGGACCTCGAGCAACTTTGATTCTGTGTCGCTCCATTCATCCTCCAGATTCTGGGACCTTGATTTCTAAATGAAATGCAAAATTTACTTTCATTTGAAAAGAGGACTTTGGACCACTGAGCAGTAGTCCAGTCTGTTTTCTACTTAGCTAGGGTAAGATGCTTCTGACATTGTTCTCTGGTTCAGGAGTGGCTTGATACAAGGAATGCAACATTTGTAGACCATGTGAATCTCCCCCAAATTCTTGAATGTGCTGTGTTTCACAGTCCTCTCCAGGCTGTGGTTATCCCCGTTGCTTGTGCACCTTTTTCTGCCACATTTTTTCCATCCACTCAACTTTCCATTAATATGTTTGGATACAGCACTCTGAACAGCCAGCTTCTTTAGCAATGACCTTTTGTGGCTTACCCTCCTTGTGCAGGGTTGTCCATGACTGTCTTCTGGACAACTGTCAAATCAGCAGTCTTCCCCATGATTGTGTGGCCTACTGAACCAGACTGAGAGACCATTTAAAGGCTACAGACACCTTTGCAGGTGTTTTGGGTTAATTAGCTGAGTGGAGTGTGACACCATAAGTCCACAATATTGAACTTTTCCACAATATTCAAATTTTCTGACATACTGAATTATGGGTTTTTCATTAACTATATGCCATAATCAGCAAAATTAAAAGAAATAAACACTTGAAATATTGTCTCTGTGTGTAATGAATCTATACGAGTTTCACTTTTTGAATTACTGAAATAAATTAAGTTTTTGATGATATTCTAATTTATTGAAATGCAACTGTATTTCCAGCAATTACTTTAACAGTACTCAGTCAATTTAGGAAATGTAACAGAGGGCAATTTCTACTTTACACATGAGAAACCTCATTCTAGTAAAGACGAATGAACAACCGAGGTTTAATGGAGCTTTTCACTTTGTCAGAAAATGGAAAGTAAAGAAAATAGACTCAACTGCTCGAACATATGAGGAAACATAGCCACCTGTCATCCCACTCTGAGCAGAAACTCTTGGGACTCGAATTCTGTATAAGCCATCTACTGAGGCCACTTCCTAGAAAAAAGTAAAACAAAGTTTGATTATGATCTCAAAGCAAAAAAAAAAAACAAAAAACAAAAAAAGAAACACAACACCACAAAAAAACATAACTTAGATGTAAGTTGCAAATGTATAGGACTAATTATAAAAAAAATCTAGCCGAGATTCAGCTTGCAAATTAAACACGTCCAAACATATTTGAAAATAAATCCAGAAGTTATATGTTTTTCTTTCTCCCAGCACAGAAATAAATGCATTTAAAATGAGCAAACACAAAACTACCTACCATACAATCTACCTATTCATTCATTTTCAAAACTTGGTTAAATCAATTCATTATTAAAGATTGTGGGTCTTCCTTATAAATATACAAGATCCTTGTTTTATTATTTATTTTCTTTACCAAAGTAAAAAGGAGAAAAATTCTACTCTTGCAGTAGCCAAGTTTAAAGTTCACTTCATTACCCTCAGTTTGTTACGCTCCTCCTCTGTCAGCTGATTCTGAGACTGAATGATACCAGTATCTCGACTTGGTTTCAGCTGGATCACAGCTCGATTCTTGAAATCAACGCTGTCATCTAAGTGACAGAAGAAAACAAAAATATTTTAATATCATTTTGAGAGTCAACGTTAATCTTTTTAGATCACTGCGCTAGTTAAACATTGGGCATTCATCAATTCCTACTAAAGCATTATAGTCGTCTGGAGAAGACCGGTTTTTACATACTGTTAGTATTTTTTTTGTTTATTTTACAAACCAACGATAACAACTTCACAAATTTGGTAGATAAGGAACTGTGATTTTTAGTACAGAAATGCACCATTCAGTATCCTCTCTAAATTCTAAAAGATGATTAAACTTGGTTGTGGTTGAACCCAGTCTTGGAAATCAAATTAAAAATGTACAGCCTATGTATCTTGCTGTCATCAAAACACAACTCTGCCAAAGATAAGCCAATATAAATTACACTGATGTGCAAGAGGATGGCTATGCGGACGGCATATACAGCAATACATTGTTCCACATATTTCTTTAAAAAAATTATATATTTTATCCACTGTGTCACAGAAATCATGACTGGTATTAAAAATTATAACAGCAACCAATGTTAAGAATATCATGGGACACAGTTAATTTACATTGATATATTATTAGAGGATAAGCCAAAGAACAGTGGAAATAATGTTGTATAATGACAGCCTCAATGGCATACAGTAAGGAAATGATTATTTGAATTTATCTGATGTTTTCACATGTGAAGAAGATAACCAAAACAGGGAGACAGCTGGTCTTATTAGGCTTTTTAAGCTTAATAAGCATCATGGGAAAATTAGTGGAAACAATTGTTAAGGTAATGATCCTCTCCTTAATTTCACTTCAGTTCATGTGTAGAGCAAATCGTTCAGTGGAGGATGAAGTTAATTTATGCATCCACTATATTCTTCAGCACCTAGATTTGCCTAACACCTGTGGATTTCTGTTCAGCCTTCAATACCATTGTTTTAGAGTGGCTTCAGAGTAAACTAATCCAGTTCGCTTTAGACTATGGTGTCTGCCAATGGATTATGAGTTTTTTGACAGGTAGGAAAGAATATGTAAGACTGGGCCCATATATATCAGATCCAATGTCAATTAGCATAGGCTCCACCCAAGGCTGTGTTCTTTCACCCCTCCAGTTTTCATTTTATAGAAATGACTGTAGATCCATGGGCAAATCAGTAAAAATCCTAAAGTTTGCAGATGACACACCTGTAGTGGGTCTCATTTCCAATAATGATGTGTCTTCCTATCAAAGAAAGGTGGGCTGCCTTGTAGAAAGGTGTTTTTGCAACAACATGGAGCTTAATGCTATTCAGTGGAAAGGAAGATTGATTTTCACTGACAATTAACTAACTATCCAACTTTGCAAATTAATGGCCAGACTGTGTCTGTGACTGTGTTCAGTCATTTAAATTCCTGGGGACTACTTTCACTAATACATTAAAAAGGGACAAGCACATCACCTCCATCATCAAGAAAGCCAGGGAGAAACTGTTCTTCCTATGCCATCTTAAGAAAAATGGCATATCAAGGTGTATATTGTTAAATTTTTACTCGGCCATCATTGGAAGTTATTGTGACCTCCTCCATCACCATTTGGTTTCCTTATGCCTCCTCTCTTTCTACGACTCAGTTGCAGCAGGTTATCTGTTCAGCTGAGAAAATCACTGACTGTTGTCTATCAACATTAAAAGATCTGTTCATCGCCAGAGCAAAAAAGAGAGTAGGAAAGATTGCATCTGACTCTACCCACCCAAGCAGCCATTTGCTCATTAAATTGCCATTACAGAGGGGGTACAGGTTTATTGCGACCTGAACTACATGCCATCTCTGCAGCTACTTTCCTCATACTATTCAGATCCTAAATAAAATACATAGAGTTACTCCTAACAGTTTTTGCAACATATAACTGGTAAATGTGCGGTTTGTCTATTTGTAATTATTTCATACCAGTAACGGCAGACTGCACGATAACATGCAGTGAATACACTTGACTTATAGTTTTCCTACTCTTTGTATGCGTTTAGCATTCATTTGCTCAGAGTTTGATGCGCTTGCTGCTACCTGAGCAGCTCTTCTTTTCTCAACCCCAGTAGTGCGCTTCTTCTCTTCTTCCATCTGCATCTTTTTGCGTTAAAACTGATTAAGTCAGTTTTTGTGTTGCAATTACATAAAACATTTTTCTTAATTTTTTCACTTAAACTGGTACTTAAGTGTTCAATCTGCCTCAAGAATATTAAGATATGAAGAAGTAGAGGACGTGACGGTGAAGGCAGTAGGGATGCTCCGCACGGTTGCCCTGCTGCCCACTGCCAAGAGCTGATTCAACAATAAAAAAAAAATAAAAATAAGAAGAGTAATAAAAATCATCACCGAAAGTTGACAGTAGAGATCATGCAGTATATGTGTACCAAATTTCAGGTAAATAGTTCAAAGCGACAGTAGAGGTCATATAGTATATGTGTACCAAATTTCAGGTAAATAGTTCAAACGGTTTGTGAGCTACAGGTGATTTAAAATCCAGGACTGACAAACAGACAGCAACGGTAGCACATTATAGAAGACTTGCTCAACTTGCACTAATTGATATCTATAATATTTTGTATAGTTTTGTATCTATTTGAGTTAATTACTGAAGTTTGTAAATGTTTTTTTTCAAGAAATTGTTGTACTTGCACAGTGTCAGGTTAATGGTGGGTCAAAATTGTGTTGTTTTAAGTTGGTTATGTTTTGTATTCCATGTTTTGCACCCAACCAAATTCAATTCTGGTATGTTGCATATGCTAATAATAAAGTGATCCTGAATAACATGTTAGTGAACAGTTGATATGGGTTTAGACTGGGAGATATTATTTCACTAATAAGTTGGAATTCTACAAAAAGGCAACAAATGCATATGATGAGAGGCGCAAGTGATATTATTTGTCTTGATTTTAGTTTATAGTGAGAACAATGTTTTCTGAATAACCTGATATTAATAGTCATGCCCATAAAGGACCACTGCTCTTTTTAACATACATAAATGATCTTGATTAAAGAATAACCCTTCCCCCTCAATTTCCTTATACTTGGTGCTGTTTGCAAATACAGTGGGTCCGGAAAGTATTCAGACCCCTTTCAATTTTTCACTCTTTGTTATATATATTTGCTAAAATCATTTAAATGAATTTTTTCCCTCATCAATGTACACACAGCACCCCATATTGACAGACAAAAAAAAGAATTTTTGAAATTGTTGCAGATTTATTAAAAAAGAAAAACTGAAATATCACATGGTCCGAAGAATTCAGACCCTTTGCTGTGACACTCATATATTTAGCTCAGGTGCTTTCCATTTTTTCTGATCATCCTTGAGAACACCTTCATTTGAGTCCAGCCGTGTTTGATTATACTGATTGGACTTGATTAGGAAAGCCACACACCTGTCTATATAAGACCTTACAGCTCACAATGCATGTCAGAGCAAATGAGAATCATGAGGTCAAAGGAACTGCCTGAAGAGCTCAGAGACAGAAGTGTGGCAAGGCACAGATCTGGCCAAGGTTACAAAAAAATTTCTGCTGCACTTAAGGTTCCCAAGAGCACAGTGGCCTCCATAATCCTAGAGCTGGCTGTCCGGCCAAGCTGAGCTACCGGGGGAGAAGAGCCTTGATGAGAGAGGTAAAGATGAGCCCAAAGATCACTTTGGCTGAGCTCCAGAGATGCAGTCAGGAGATGGGAGAAAGTTGTAGAAAGTCATCCATCACTGCAGCCCTCCACCAGTCAGGGCTTTATGGCAGAGTGGCCTGTCAGAAGCCTCTCCTCAGTGCAAGACACATGACAGCCCGCATGGAGTTTGCTAAAAGACACCTGAAGATTCTCTGGTCTGATGAGACCAAGATAGACCTTTTTGGCCTTAATTCTAAGCGGTATGTGTGGAGACAACCAGGCACTGCTCATCACTTGTCCAATACAGTCCCCACAGTGAAGCATGGCGGTGGAAGCATCATGCTGTGGGGGGGTTTTTCAGCTGCAGGGATAGGATGACTGGTGGCAATCGAGGGAAAGATGAATGCGGCCAAGTACAGGGATATCCTGGACAAAAACCTTCTCCAGAGTGCTAAGGACCTCAGACTGGTCCAAAGGTTTACCTTCCAACAAGACAGACCCTAAGCACACAGCTAAAATAACGAAGGAGTGGCTTCACAACAACTCTGTGACTGTTCTTGAATGGCCCAGCCAGAGCCCTGACTTAAACCCAATTGAGCATCTCTGGAGAGGATCTGCAAGGAGGAATGGCAGAGGATCCCCAAATCCAGGTGTGAAAAACTTGCTACATCTTTCCCAAGAAGACTTATGGCTGTATTAGCTCAAAAGGGTGCTTCTACTAAATACAGAGCAAAGGGTCTGAATACTTAGGACCATGTGATATTTCAGTTTTTCTTTTTTAATAAATCTGCAACAATTTCAAAAATTCTTTTTTTTTTGTCTGTCAATATGGGGTGCTGTGTGTACAGTACATTAATGAGGAAAAAAATTAATTTAAATGATTTTAGCAAACGGCTACAAAATAACAAAGAGTGAAAAATTGAAGGGGGTCTGAATACTTTCCGTACCCACTGTAAATAATAAACATGCCTCAGTAAGCTAAATATTTATCATAAACTCAATTTAGTTATCACAATCACATTTTCAGGTTTTCCATGATGTTCTCAATGTAAGTTCTTATCTAGAAAAACATTTCTTTTTAGACTGTGTAAAATATTCTTTGTTCCTGGTGCCACTAGCCTTTTTCCAGTTTGCTGGGGCAGACCCCTGGACCCTGTTTTGGGTATATTTTGCTCATGTGTGTACAAGTGCAGCCTGATCATTTTAGCTCCACTTTGGAACATGAAGGCTAGAGTCTTTTTAACCAACCCATTGGTTGATTTTTATGGTGCAATTTAAGGGTGTTGTGAGAGAATAATTTATGTATTTAAAGGTAACCTAGTTATTATGCATGGTGTGTTTTGGTTTGTGGTGCACATTTAAAAATATATAAGCATTTGCTTGGAAAAGGCATGAAGAAATTGATGCAATGGGTGGGTAAACATAAATGTCCTAGATGGGTTAAGAAGTGACAAGTGTCATGTGTCATGTGCACAGTAAGACTTGACAGCTGTCACATACATAGAAAAATTCATAAAAGAAGGACAAGAGCTAAACTTAAGAAATATTTGAGAAGGACAAGGATATAGTGGAATGACACTTTTATTGTGGATATGTAAGCTGGCTCTACTCTCTGCTGGAAACATCTCCTAGCCAATTAGAGTATGGGTTTGTAAACTAACGAACCATTCAGAGTAATCTCCGGTTTCAATTTTCTATAAATGCGTGACACTTTCTCATTGTTCTGTGACCATTCCGGGACACCTCTTCTCAGGGTGCTATCCCTTAGCAGAGTGCTATAATAGGGTGCTCCATCTTCAATAAAGAGAAATTAGAGACACATTAACATCTTCCTCCTACCTGTTTTCTGACTCAGAGATTTTAGGAACAAACTTCCTTCCTTAATATATTTACAATTAATTCTAAATCAGTATAAATACCAATGTTGCCAAGTGACTGCTGATATAAAAGATATAAATCTCAAATCATATGCAAGTTAAACTATTTTTTTTTTAGCAGATTTCAAGACAAAAAAAATGGAAAGGGTTTAAGCTGTAGGTTAGCATGGGATCAACTCAAAACAATAGGCGTTTAGTGTGTGCAAAGAAGTAGAAGCAGGCAAAGAGAGCTTTTGCCCTTTTGCTCCACAGGAGGTTTCTTTCCCCAAGCTCATCTTAGGACATTTTTATTATGTTGTGATAGGTATATTGTCCCAGTCAAACTCCCTACCTGTCACCGTCCACAGGGAGAAACTGGCCAATTAATTGGAAGGCCTTGAGATTCATGTGAAGTGTTGTTGCGACATTGCTCCTAGCACCAAAATTCTTTTGAAGCACATTACTCAAAAGTGCAGTTTTGGCATTAGGTCCTTATAATGGACAGTAAAAAAAGATGAAAACTGCAAGTCTGAAAATGATACAGCTTGTTCTACAGTATTAATCTAGTGTTAAAACATTGTGTCTTATTATATTACAATTCATTTAATATGATGTGATTGTTATTGATCTTCAGAATGTTTTTTCAAAAGTGAAATGACTTGTTTTCACAAACGTTATGCACAAAAAGTGCACTTTAATTTGTTTTGAAATGTTTCTTGTTGTGTGCAATTAAGCAGATTTGAGTAACTACCGTTTTGTTACATTTAACTTAGTTGAGACATCCCTCTGTTTTGAATACAAGTTTAAAAATTGTTCCAATAGAAATCACTAATGAATATAAACAAGAATGATTAACGTAGGCATATGTTGTAGCCTGCAGGGACTACAGGAATTAAATTAAATCAAGTGTTTATGAAGTACTTTAGAAGAGATTTCAGAATACTAAGGTATATTTCACGTATTGCAAAATTGCCTAAAAATATTGAGAAATTATTTATAGCTCATATCACCCAGCCCTGCATTGCACGTAAGCTTTTGCGAGGCATATCATATCTAGCAGATTTTAAAAGACATAAAATGATGGGTCTGATAGCTGTAAGTCAACAACAAATCTCTCTAACTACCAGGATGCAAAGTTTTACTTGGTAATAACTATACACTCCAGAATTATTGTTTATTATGTGTCAGATTTTAGGTATTATTCATTCAAAAGCCCATGTTAGTCGAGATGTATTATTGTCTTAAATTAAATTACTGTAAAAGGCTAAAGTGAGATTGCGTTGCCCATTGTATGCAGGTTAAAAATTAGTTATAGAAAGTTATTTAAACATGTTGATTTTGGATTATCATTATTTAACTATCTTTAAAAAATGTGACTCAAGAAAAATAACAAGCAAAATTATGTCCATAAGCATACCTAGCTCAAAGGAATGTTCTAAAGGAATCTGAAGACCACCGACTTCCGCTTCCAAAGGTTCACCTAACTGAGAAAAAAAGAAAACAAAAATGATTACGTGTTGATTTTCAAACATTGTGGAATCCTTAAATGTGTCATAGTAGATAAGCAAACTTTAAAAAGTTGGAATTATACACATGGTGTAACAATCAGGTGCATTCACTGTAGGGATGCTCCGAACAGGATTTTTTAGTGCAGATACTGATCACTGATATCATGTTACTGGATCGGCCAAATCTAAAAAGGTCTTACACTAAGCCCTTGCATAACAATTATTAACTTTGGTATTAATTGGTATTAATTACAGACTACAGATTTTACACGTTCCTTTTCTATTACCAAAATGAAATTCTGTAGGCTTATTGTTCAGTGATCCCATTAAAACACATAATTTAACTAATAAGATATGTAGGAAAACATTTATCCATGATACATACTGTACGGCATTAAAGAACATAAAGTGCTTCTCATAATTACAAGCTGTCAAATTGTTTAATTTCTGCTGTAATATACTTATTTGTAACAAAGCTAATTAAAAAGAGCAGTTTTCACCATTTGTCTAACAGAAAAAAATATATATGTGTCATGTCACACATTGATTCAATTAATGGACATTGGGAGTCAAACAGCTTAAATGAAAATATTAGTGGTACATGAATCAATCAATTTTAAATAAAAATCAGCCAATTAGAATGCTGGTTTTGTGATGTACAATCTTTTAAGATGAGCATACAATAACTGCTGCTATAAGTATTTTAAAGTGTCTGAAAGTAACAGGTTGCTATCTGTAAAATTTGTTAAAAGTTAAGACATGGTGGATTTAAAATAAAGTATGCTTGGCACAGCTAATTTGATATGGCACTTGTGGGTGGGTACTAGCTCAGTGTTGTGTCTTAAAAGTACACATTATCACATTTGAACATGCATTCAAGGAAAAAAAAAATAAAGTGAATTAAAAAAAAAACAGTGAATATGCTCTGGCTGTTTGTTGTTCACTGTGATGATATTACAGGTGTGCTTTCAAAGGCCTGAACAGCAAAGTGAGCAGTTATTTAGCGAACTTCTATCTCGCATTATTTTTTTAAATAACCTCTGGTGGTTAAGTGTTACTAAATTTCTCTCTATTATAAAAAGAAATCCTGGAATGCAAAAGCAAGGCTAGGCTACGATACGTGATCTTCTCTCGGAAGACATTTAAAAGACCCGCGAGATAAAAGGACCGTAAACATGAGGCTTGATGCCAAGAGATGGTGCCAGGGCCATCTCGCGGGGATGTGGAACATGAGATTCTTGCAAGACACGCCCTACTTACAACAGATATCATACAAAAATTTAAATTGTATATCTGATTAACCAAACACAGGGTTCACGAGGCGAAGCGAGCAGGGGTCGAAGACCCTAGTGCTTCTATAAAATACTAAATAGAAGCATAATCAAAAATTAATGATGCATTTATCCGTGTACTTGTGGCAATTGAAGCTACTTTTTCAGATACAGCCAAGTTCGAAGAAAACATTTTCTTTAAAAAAAAACTAGAGCTGAGACTTAATATCTCTCTATTATAAAAAAAAAAAAAATCCTGTAGAAAGAATGACTAGGAAACGATATGTGATCTTCACGTTAAGATCACGAAAGACAAATAAAAGAACTGCGAGACAAAAGAGAATGGGCAAAAAAAAAGCAGTAGCGTAAAGGGAAGCAGCACACACAGATACAGGTGTCTCAGTGACAATACCTTGTAAATGAAACGTTGACGAATAAAAGATTGCATTAGCGCAAAAAAAAAGGAAATTAATCATCAGGATCAGGTGTAACTGAAAAAAATAGCATGACAAAGCGAGGTCAGAAATAAAAGGAAAAGAGCAGAAAAAGATAGCAAATGATCCAAAGGCTTATCCTTAGTGTGTGTTAAACCCACGCCAAGTACCGCCTTGTAATGGAAGGATTTTTCTAAAGAGAGGGGGGGATCAAGAGAGCAGATGGGCGTTGGTCGCTCAGCGCGAAACCCAGCTGCATTACTAATGTTTTGGGAGAAACAGCCGGGAATGTTCTAAAGATACAGCCAAGGCTATGTAAGGAGTTGTTTTTCACTTCGAGAAGCTTTTTTCACATGCAAGCATATTACTGTGTCTTCTGGTATCAAGCACTAGTCTCAAGGCCGAGTAGAAGAAAAACATAGCGCCGTGTCCCGTGGAAGGAGGGGGTGTGAGAAACTGATCACTTCTGCATACACTGCTTCCACGTAGGCCGCTTTTGGGCAAGGACACCTAATTAGTATATAAGGGAAGGTTCCGCCCTCAGTTTCTTTGGAGGCTCAACCGTGGGGACAGCATGCACCGCCCGGTATTTGAAAGACAAAAATGAGTTGGTCCTCTGACAAGACTGACAAGCGGGCCCCCTCAGTCTACTGGTCTAGGATGATGGCTCTGGGTCTTTTGATGCATGTTACTGTATGTATGTAGTTATTGTAAGTATAAGTTTGTCTCTTTAAGCATATATATTTATTTCTATAACCCATTCATATGTATTTATATGTTATAATTGAATAAGTAAATTTTATAGAAGTATTGGACCTCTTCTCTCTGATTCTTTGCCTACTTATGTTCTAATCCCTTGAACCATATTCCCAAATCAAAACACGCCTTTAACAACACAAGCAGCATTATACGTCTGGCAAGAAAGAGATGTAACCACATACGGGGCCGGAAATAAAGGACAAGTATTGCTTTTACAAAAGTTTTTACAGTAAAGGTGAAAATAATGAATACGTAACAATTCCCAAGAAAATAACCATCTCTTTACATTGTATATTGCCTGCCTAAGGTAAAGTCATCCCTGATGAATGATCGCAAGAATCATGGGAAAGATGGGTCCTTTCATCAGATTAGCACTATTAAAGATGTGGAATGGCAAAATGGTGGAAAGCAGCTTGATGAATGAGGTCTCCAGGACTTAAAACAAATCCAAATTATATTATGTTATTATCATCTAATGTGAAATTCTACTTCGTACTTCTAGGATTTTTATTTTTATACTATATTGAGGATTTATTCTGTTCTATGTATTGTACTGTATTGTACTGACCCCCTTCTTTTTGACACCCACTGTATGCCAAACCTACCTGGAAAGGTGCCTCTCTTTGAACTGCCTTTCCTAAGGTTTCTTCGCGTTTTTCCCTACAAGGGTTTTTTTTGGGAGTTTTTTCTGGTCTTCTTAGAGGGTCAAGTCTAGGGGGCTGTCAGGAGGCAGGGCCTGTTAAAGCCCATTGCGGACTTCTTGTGTGATTTTGGGCTATACAAAAAATAAATTGTATTGTATATCTGGTAAACCAAACACGGGGGTGGGCGAGCGAAGCCCCCTAGTTTAATATATTTTCAAATACGTAATAAAAGGTTTTTTGTGTAATCTTGTCTTTATATAAATTATACTTTTAATTGGCTACTGTACAACAACCTGAACTTAACAGAATCCTAATATTCACAGGTTCATCTTAAATTGTTCAGATAGATAGATAGATAGATAGATAGATAGATAGATAGATAGATAGATAGATAGATATAGATACTTTATTAATCCCAAGGGGAAATTCACATACTCCAGCAGTAGCATACATAAAGAACAATATTAAAGAGTGACAAAAATGCAGGTATCACACACATGAATAGGCATAGCAGCAAAAAAAATAAATAAATAAAAAATCTGATTCAGATTGGCTGGTTTCCAATCAGAAATACTGGTGGATCAGAACTTTCCACAAAAATACTGATCAGTGCATCTCTAGTGTAATGCTATTAAAATATGTGCTTTTACAGTATTCTACACATACAGTATCCCCTGATACTTGTGTGCTGTATTTCAGCAAGTTTTTTATTTCAGAATTTAGATAACTCTTAACTTGTAGTTTAGAGCTCATGTGAGGTATGTTCTGTAACTGAAACAGCAGGCAGGTACAAATGGCCTCAGTAGATCACTAATATACATAAGGCAGTTTTCCCAAGAATGTCATATTTGGCATTAGATAAAATGTTGGGGTGTATGCAAAATACACAGACAGGAATTCTGGGAAAATAAGTATGAACTTGTTAAGAGTGGCAATTAGACTTATAATGTACTAGGGGGCTCCGTCCCCTGCTCGCTTCGATCTCCCACCCCCGTGTTTGGTTTACCGAATACACAACACAATACAATTTATTTTTTGTATAGCCCAAAATCACACAAGAAGTGCCGCAATGGGCTTTAACATGCCCTGCCTCCTGACAGCCCCCCTAGAAACCTTGGGGAAGGCAGGTAAAAGAGAGACCCTTTTCCAGGTAGGTTGGGTGTGCAGTGGGTGTAAAAAGAAGGGGGTCAATACAATACAGTACAATACATAGAACAGAATAAATCCTCAATACAGTATAAAAATAAAAATTTTAGAAGTATGGAGTAGAATTTCACATTAGATGATGTCACATAATATAATTTTGATTTTTTTTTTTTTTTTGGAGACCTCATTCATCAAGCTGCCTCCCCCATTTTGCCATTCCACATCTGAAATTGCGCTAATCCGATGAAAGAACCCCTCTTTCCCACAATTCCTGCGATCTGCCATCAGGGATGACTTTACCTTAGGCAGGCAATATACA
>NW_024380330.1:0-68403 GCF_016835505.1 Polypterus senegalus
TTTTTTTTGAATGCAGTTTAAAAGCATTTTTTTTCAGAAATTAAAAAGAGTTGAGTTTACAATATTCATGTCCATGTCTATTATTTGATTCTGTTGCCCACTAAAACCCTTTTAAATTAAAAAAAAAATTTGAGATTTGGGCAAATTTTCATTGTGATTACATACGATTAATCAAGATTAATTATTACACAGCCTCTAATTAATTAGATTAATTTTTAATCGAGTCCCATCCCTAATATATATATGTAGTATATATATATATATATATATGTAGATTTGTATAAATTGTGGAAACCGTACCCCCAGACACAGACTGACACCAGGATGTCCAAAACACACTTGTTTATTTCTTTTTCCACTGCACCACAATGTTTACACCAACTCTATCCAATGTCGCTCTTCTTTTCTCTTTCTCTCTCTCTGTCACTCTCTTGACCTCCTTCCTCCTCCTCACAAGCTTTGTCTCCTTACTCCCAACTCTGACTCATTGTCTGGAAGGAGGTGGCCCCTTTTATCAGGACCCAGATGAGCCCCAGGTGCTCCTCTTGTCGTCACTTCCTGGTGTGGCGGAAGTGTCAGGAAAGCCCCTGGAAGCACTCCGGGTCTTCTTGGAATTATTTCCGTAGCACTTCCTGGTGTGGCGGAAGTGCTGCCATCCAGGATTCTCCAACTGTCTGGGCATCCCCTGGCGGTGGCCACGCCCTCTCACGGGCATCCCAGCTCCGCTCTGTGGCCCCAAATAGACCCGGCAGCTGCCCTCTCGGGCCGAGGAGAAGTATTGTCCCAGTTGGGGACTGTCCAGGCGTCCCGGCCGGGCAGTGTCTCCGTACATCTGTGACAATATATATGTGTATATACAGTATATATGTAGATATGTATATGTATATATATGTTGACACACGTGCATGGGAGGCAGCTAAAGGGCTTGAGTAAAGGCAGTTCGGAGGCATGGGGGTGTGGCAGAGTGCACTGACTCTTTTTCTCCCTTGCCTGTAGACCATTCCCGGGGGATTTCACCTGGCTCTCCTGATATCACTTCCGGGACTGAGCCAATGGAAGTCGCCCACCAGCTCCAGTCCCTCTGATGTCACGTCCGGCTATGAACCAATGGTGGAAGACCACGTGCCGGATCCATATGAACTCACTTCCTGTCTCCCTTTTTAAAACCTGCCCCTTTTCCTTTGTTTCCTCAGTCTTGTTTTGGACTCAGTTGAATGCACTTCATTGCTGATTATTTGTTAAAACGACTTTTGCAGCCAGGATACCACATTATACGGGTGGTTGCCCCAAACCTTTATCTGTCCATGTCTCATTGTTGTGACAATGTATATACACTCACCTAAAGGATTATTAGGAACACCATACTAATACGGTGTTTGACCCCCTTTCGCCTTCAGAACTGCCTTAATTCTACGTGGGATTGATTCAACAAGGTGCTGAAAGCATTCTTTAGAAATGTTGGCCCATATTGATAGGATAGCATCTTGCAGTTGGAGATTTGTGGGATGCACATCCAGGGCACGGCTCCGTTCCACCACATCCCAAAGATGCTCTATTGGGTTGAGATCTGGTGATTGTGGGGGCCATTTTAGTACAGTGAACTCATTGTCATGTTCAAGAAACCAATTTGAAATGATTTGAGCTTTGTGACATGGTGCATTATCCTGCTGGAAGTAGCCATCAGAGGATGGGTACATGGTGGTCATGAAGGGATAGATATGGTCAGAAACAATGCTCAGGTAGCCCGTGGCATTTAAACTATGCCTAATTGGCACTTTTTCCTATTTGTAGTGGAGATGAGTGGTACCCGGTGGGGTCTTCTGCTGTTGTAGCCCATCCCTCAAGGTTGTGCATGTTGTGCTTCACAAATGCTTTGCTGCATACCTCAGTTGTAATGAGTGGTTATTTCAGTCAAAGTTGCTGTTCTATCAGCTTGAATCAGTCGACCCATTCTCCTCTGACCTCCAGCATCAACAAGGCATTTTCACCCACAGGACTGCCGCATACTGGATGTTTTTCCCTTTTCACACCATTCTTTGTAAACCCTAGAAATGGTTGTGCCAAATCCCAGTAACTGAGCAGATTGTGAAATACTCAGACCGGCCCGTCTGGCACCAACAACCATGCCATGCTCAAAATTGCTTAAATCACCTTTCTTTCCCATTTTGACATTCAGTTTGGAGTTCAGGAGATTGTCTTGACCAGGACCACACCCCTAAATGCATTGAAGCAACTGCCATGTGATTGGTTGATTAGATAATTGCATTAATGAGAAATTGAACTGGTGTTCCTAATAATCCTTTAGGTGAGTGTATATGTGTGTGTGTGTATATGTATATGATATATATATATGTATATGTATATGTATATGTATGTATGTATATGTATATGTATGTGTGTATATATATTGTGAACTTGAACCCAGACACAGACAGACGGACTCGTTGGATCCACCACACACTGTTTATTTACAAAATATTTACAATCGCGTGCACATCAAACCCCAAGTACCTCCAGCACCGTTTCCCCAATGTCCAGGCCTCTCCAGTTTCAATGCCTCTCTCTCCTGGCTGCTACAGTCCTCTGGGAACTCGTCTCTCTTCCACCCGACTTCAGCTATACGACCCGAAGGGAAGCATTATAAATAGGAACCGGGATGGGCTCCAGCGCACTTCCCGGCACTCCTCTGCAGAAGCGCCCCAGTGTGGCGGAAGTGCGACTCTTTCAGCCGTCAGGTGTCCCTGTTATCTTCCCCAGTACTTCCTGGTGTGGCGGAAGTGATGGGCTCAAGATATTCAGGCACCCGAGAGCGCCGCCTGGCGGTGGCCACGGAGTCCCTATAGGGCCCTGGGCTTCCAAGCTCTTTACCCGAGCCCCCAACATAACAGGCGGGGCCCTTCCCTCATGATCTGGAGGAAGCAAGCCCTCACTCCCGCAACTCCTCCTGCGTCGGCGGGCCAGCCCGGCCCGGATGCTATATATTGTAGCGGTAGAGGCGCTAGTGCTCGCGCCGAACCCCTCAGGTACCACTCCAGACACGGGATAAAGTCAAGACTTCTTTGTGGTGGTATCACTAGCGTGCACAAAGCACTCTCCACACTATTCGTCACTAAATCAACACAATAGCCTCTCCTCCTCGCCCAGACCTTGGCCCCTCTACCTCCCAGCTTCAGCTCAGTGTCTGGACTGGCCGTAATGTCCTTTATAGCCCCTGACCCGGGTTTTCCTGCCCAATTAGTCCACAGTTCTTTATTACTTCCGGGTCAGGGTAAGCAGTCCTTTTTCAACCTGGGAGCCGCGTTTGTTTCTTCCTGTCCGCGTGATGTGTACTCCCGAGTTATAGGGCACACATGAGCCCACGAGCCCCCCCCTGCTCCCAGTGGCCCCAAGGTGTAGCAGGGGCTGTGTAAAAACACTATATAGTCCATGAGGCCCTGCTGGAACTTTGGGAATGCGATCCTGCACAGCCAAGGAGGCTCCTCCTGGCTGACCTGGGGGGTGAGGGCGGAACACAAAACCCGGCAGTCCTCCACAGAATATATATGTGTATATATATATTTGTATATGTATATATATGTGTGTCTATGATATTTGTATATGTGTATATATATCTATATATGTATATATGTATGTATATTTATATATATATATGATGTGTATATATATGTTTATATGTGTGTGTGTTTATATATATATATATATATATATATATATATGCCTAACAACACTCACTACATTACATTGTCAGTCATGTTCGTTATTATTAAAATGTTTCCTTTTCTTTTTCATTACTTCTTTGACACACACTACTTTATAAGCTTTCTGAAGCCTTGAGTATTTCACTAGTATATATATATATATATATATACTGTCACACCTAACTAAAGGAGGCTTGAATACTTGTGATTCCATGCCAGACCAGGGGTAGCTGAAGTGCACTAATTTTCTCTCTCGATCTTTTGCAGACCATACTAGGAAAATCCTGCCTGGCTCTGGGGCAGCCAGGATGTCACTTCGGTTCAGGTATTGATGACATCACTTCCTTTGCTGGCCTTTAAAGAGCCAACATCTTGTCTCAGAAGATCAGTTATATTTTGGACTATAATATATATATATATATATATATATATATATATATATATATATATATATATATATATATATATATATATATATATATCATATATATATATATATATATATATATATATATATATATATCATATATATATATATATATAAAACATGTTCCCCAAATAAAGGAATAACTATTCGGGTTTTATATTAATATTAATGTTTGCTCCAAAAGATGTACTGAGGGCTTATTTTCAGGGGATATCTTATATTTTATTCATTCATGTACATCCAATATACATTAATCCAAATACAGTTATGTCATCTTCTTCTGGAAAATCTATCCTTAACTCTCCACATTTCAAACCCTAATTCCAGCCTGAATTTCTTGCTACTCCAGCGCTTTTAGGATCCTCGGGATGATGTAATGATAACCGATATTTGATGAATGGTCCAATGTGGTGAGCCCGAAATGCCAACATACAAATGCATTGGTGGTGCTTTGATATTCAAGCATAGCATATTTAAAGTAATTCCATGATACATTATAAAGTCCTCACATACCATCTTCTGTACCGTCTTTTTTCTTTTACAGTAATATCAAATGTATGGTGCCATATTTGAGCCAGAGATAAAAATATAAGGACATAATGAAAATGTCTATTTTGTGATTAAAAGTGGAAATTTACGTCTTTAGGCTTCGAAGTGTCCACTTTAACCTAAGTAGTTTATTAGCTATCATTAAAAGTAGACGTAGTAAACATCATCTTAAGAGCCAACCCAGGTGTTAATGGCTGGGGCTTCTTCCTGAATGGACGCTTATTGAAGCAGCAATAGATTAACAGAACAAATTAAATTTATGATATTCCAGCTCTCTGCATTTTAGAATCCTTAGATTTATACTTGATATCCTTTTTGTGATTAAATGCATTAAAATAATATATTACATTTTACAGATAAATAAAATGTTGTATATAAATTATTAAACAGTAAAAACATTAACATGTAAGAAGTAAAATAAATTGAGCAGTACCAAGGTGCTTTTTGGGTAAAATACATTTAAATGAGCTATAACTACAACAAGTAAAACAGCACTAACAGCAGCTTCAATGTGTTTGGATGTCTCTAGAATTACTTGAATCCCTTGAAAGGCTACGACCACTATAGTACAAGTACATTTTCTATGCGATCCTGCAAATTTCTGCCTGACAACCTTGCACTATGTGCTGTGATTTAAGGAAAAATTATTCTGAGAAATGTGGACCCTCCCCTTCCGTGCTTAATGGGCAGAAGGTCTAAACAATTCCCAAGTCCAAAACTTAACATGAAGGAGGTTGGGTACATCTTCTTAAATGAAACCCTCCATCTCCTTAAAATTTATCAAAAGTAACCTTGAGTGTTCTAGCGGGGTTTTAGTGACCTGAACTCATCTTAAGGGACGAGTAAGTAGTTGCGTGAAGCTTCTGTTTACAAAGAGAGTTTTTGCTTCAATGGCAATCACTCTCATTTGCAATGATTTCCCACTCTCCAGGAGCGGCGGGGCACTTTCGGAAGTGTCTAGAAACAGTGCATGAAGAGAAGGCGTTGCCGGAAACTGAAGCTCGACCTGCAGAGCAGCCGACATTCTGTGCCTCTGAGGCGTCCACTTTGTTCTCCACGACCCCTACTGAAAGTATTTGTCTTCACATTGTTTATAGCTTGGTGCAGTTAAAAGTAGAAAGGCCTTAAAAGCTGTTTTTCCTCATCTCTTCTACTATCAAGTACTGCCAATTAAAAAAGTTATAGCGAGTTTTCCACGACAGTCCACGTAAGGGCGAATAAATAAAGCTTCTCTGTCAAGAGCGTGCCTGGTGGTGGATGGCTCAGAGCTGGAGTCCAGACAGGAGGCTGGGAGAGAGGCGGCGGTGCACACTTCTATGGGGTCAGATGCGTGTTTGTGTTTACTTCTTTTCTAATATCAGTAAAGTAACTCTCACACAAATAATAACGAGATTCATAAAGGCGATATAAAAATAAGTCCACAAACGAAGTGATTAGTTCCTGTATTATAATATGTTCTGTGGTCCAGGCGTAATTTCCGTTTCAAATCACGAAAATTTTATATACATATATAATGTCCTCTTTAACAGTGACACAATGGGAAACAAATAGTTTTTACACTCCCTCTTTGCTCGATCAGCTGTTGGCTTATTTGCTGCTGCGTGCCACATGTGATCTGCATCTTGCCTTGTCTTTGTCTTTATTTCCGGCACCGGGCATTGCTAAATCTTTTGGCACAAAGTCTTGTCTCATGAGACATGAGTCCTGATATTTTTAGTTTATAATTTAAAACAGAATAAGAATCTGAAAATATAACAACATCAAATTAAAGTTCAATAAATTCTAGAAAGGGAATGATACCAAACATATATATATATATATAGGTTTAAAAATTAGCCTAATTTAAAAGCGTGACAATAAAAAGTGACATAAAAAATATAACATAAAATTGTTGCACTTTTAGGCTTAAGATTATATATATTGCTCATATAAAAGGCCTGACCCGACCTAGAAAGACTAGGGAGGCACATATAAAAAGTACAATGACTTTTATTTTTCTTCAGCTGTGGGACACTTCTTCCCGTGCCACACAGCCCAAACTACGAATCCCAAATCACCGACACAAAACCTGGTCTTCACACTCTCCTCCACCACTTCTCCCAGACAAAGCTTAGTCTTCTTCCTCCCAAGTCTGGCACCGTCGGGGTTTGTGTGGGCCCTTTTATAATACGGAGTGTTCCAGGTACTTAACCACCCTGGGGTCCTAATTGCACTTCTGGGTGGGGCTGAAAGACTCATCAGCGGGCTGTGGGAAGCAAGCAGCCCCCTAGCAGCCACCCGGGCCCCAACCCAGCTGTGGAGAACTCCATCTCCATGGAGCCCTGCAGGCGGTTGGGGGCCTGTCGGCCAGGAGACTGCCATAGCGTCCCGGGGGAGGGTATTGGACTGCCATGGTGGCTCCCCCAGAACATAAGCAGCGGAAACGTCCTTGCGGGCATGGGACCCGGCTGTCCCATCCCGCCCCTCCCTCCAGATGAGGCTTGTGGGGCTCATCAGCCACCTGCCCAGCGAGGGGCGCCCGGTCCCTCTCAGGACAGGGGAGTGGCATCTTTGGCTCCCACGGCTTGTGCCCTGTAAAAACATAATGAACAGGTCCGGGGGTGCTGCCCCGACGTCCCTGCCCCTCGGACATCCTCTTTGGACAACCCCTCCAGACATGACCAGCCGTGACCACAGGTAAAACACAACCGACCCCCTCCAGAAAGCGCGACCCGCTGCGGGAACCCGGAAGCAGGCAGGGAAACTCCTGCCCTTTAGTCCCACTCCGAGGGAGGGGCTTGACCGCGATGTTAAGCCCCCTCCACAGGCGTAGCCCTCCTGCACTGCCACACCACGTGAGGGCATCGCTGCACCTTGGTAGGGTCCCCGACCTCTTTGTCGGGTCACTCCCTCTCCTCTGGGGTGCACCCGTGGTCTGGGTCCCCTTATGGGAGGAAGGGGAGACCCTGTGCCGTCTGGAGCCCCTCTAGACGACAGCGAGACGGCGCAGCGGGTGGGGCCGGAGATGTTTGGCAGCCGACATCCACCAGCTGCCTCTCCACACCGTCCTCTGCCACAGCGTCAGTCCACGGCGGCGTCTTGTGTAGTGGGTGGGGCAGCCTGGCAAAGCAGCACTGATTATAACCCGCCCAGCTGTTGCGCTCCGCCCCCTTCTCTCGGCACAGGTTTCACTCACCTGCACGCTCTGTCCTGCTGGTGGGAGCTGGCCTTCCACGGCACAAAAGCCATTCAGCCAGGGCCCGTACGCGACCTCTCAAGCACCTCCTTCGACTCCTGCAGGACCTGAAATGCTTTCAACAAGGACTGTAGGGCCAGGTGCTGAATTGTACCTCCCCTACAGCCCAGGAAATATTAATCATTTGGTGCCATCAAGACCCTGTGGAGACCTCCACAGGCCCGTTCAGATTCGAGAGGCTGGGAGAGGCGTCCGTCACCCCGCCTGCGGAACTGTCCCTGGCGGCCAGCTGACACCTCCCCGCTTTACCTGTTTCAAGAGGAGCTCCTGCTCCTCTAAGCTGGAGATCACCCAGCGTCGTGAAATTCCTCAGACTCCTCCTCCTCCAGCTGAGTGGTGGGCTGAAGGGAGGAACACAGCCCAGCCTCGCTCTCTCCCTTGCTCTCTTTGCCCGTCCGCCACAAACAGACTCTCCATCCAGCCCACCAACAGGTGGCCCCGCCTCTGGCGTCTAGGAGGTAGGCTGGCCAGCAACCTGAAAAGGAAAAACCATTCCAGCGACCCCGTCACCTACCTCAGCTGCGACCTGTGGAAGCCCGGGTTGGCATGGCGTCTGGCGGCTGGCAGCTTCTGTGTCCGCCCTGGCTTTCTTTTCCCCATGGCACGGGTGTCTCTAGGAGTCCTTTGTGGCCTCAGTTGTGTTGTGCTAAGCAGGCTTGCGTATGCAGCTGCGGCGCGCTCTTCCCAAGCTGTGCTGCGCAGCGTGTCACCCGGCAAAGTGGGCGTGCAGGCGGCGTACCTCGTGCTGTGGCCTTGGTGGCATGCTTTACCGTCAGGGAGGCGTGCCTGCTGCAGTCAAAGAGGTGCTCTCAGCGCTGTACTCAAATAGAGCACACTCTGCTTCAGGAGTCGCTCGGCGCTTCTGGTACTATAATGCGCTCTCACGCTGAGCTATACATGCCTCTGGGTGTTGTGCTGGGGCGTTACCGCGAATCTATATGCAGGTCGGTCCAAATGGATGGGCTGGAATCCTGCCCGACTCGCCAGTGTAACAAAAGGCGTATATAGGTGCCTGACCCGACACAGAAAGACACCGCGGAGGCACGTATAAAAAGTACAATGACTTTTATTTTTTTTCAGCTGTGGGACACTTCTTCCCCGTGCCACACAAACCAAACACAGTCCCAAAATCACCAAGAGAACAACACAATTCTTCCTCTCTCCACCACTTCTCCCCAGACAAGCTTACGTCTCCTTCCTCCCAAGTCTGGCTCGCCGAGGTGAGGTGGTGGCACAGAACTTATAGCCCACCCGGAAGTGTTCCAGGTAATTTAACCACCTGGGTTCTAGTACACCTCAGGTGGGGGCTGAAGGCTTCGTCCAGCTGGGCTGTGGGAAGCAGACAGCCCCCTAGCAGCCACCCCGGGCCCCAACTCAGCTGTGGAGGACTCCATCTCCCCGCTTAGGAGCCCTCTTGGTGGTTTAAGGGGCTGCGTCGGCCAGGGAGGCTGCCACCAAAGCGTCCTGGAGGAGGTATTGGACTGCCCATGGCTCCCGAACATAAGCAGCGTCCCTTGCGGGCATGGGACCGGCTGTCCTTCACAATATATATATATATACTAGCAAAATACCAGCGGCATTGCGGCGTACATTAAAATTTTTATTAAGAGAAAAATTAAACCTTTTTTAAACTGAGGGAAAATATACCAATAATGAGTATTTATTGGGATCTCATATACCATGTTGTCAGTTAAATTTGACCGGCTGTGTGAAACTACTCTTGACATGTAACTTGACCGCGTGAACAGTAATCTTGTCTCTCAAATCTCACAGCTTGGATTGCTGCTGTCATATCGGTTTTGTTTCATGGTTTTGTTTCAATTACGACAGTATTTGCAGGATTTGTTGTGTTGAAGTGACATTTATGTAAGCGTTGTAAACACAGCAGTTTCATCGATAAAATCACATCCAGCTTTTGAGAGTTTAAACATTCATAAACATCGGTATCCACTACTGAAATGCGTCACCTGTGAATCCTAAGATTTTAGAGGCATTGGCGGTTAATGCGAAAGGTGTAAAATATTTCAGCATTTCAATTTACCTTGAAAGCGACAACTGAACAATTCGGCAGCCATCAACTCACATGCAAGACTTCATAGGTGAGGGCTTAAACATTTCACTCTTATGAATTGCTCCTGTGTAGTATAATTATCTCCTGTACCGTCATCACCGTACACCTTAGACCTGTCCCAGTCATTTAATACATAAGACAGAATGTTCCTCCGGATATCAAGAGTGGCCTGATATGGCCGTGCAATATGCTTAACAAAGAGAATGGAAAGGTAGGTGCTATCTCCGGGCATAAAACCACACTTTCGGTAAGTGACAGTTCTTTGATGCATTAGTGAAGTCATCTCGATAGACATATGGTAAGGGGTTGGAATGATAAGAAATGGAGTACCTGAACAGTATAAGTAAGTGTAAAATATCTCATGCAATAACTACTTGATTGTAATACATGAAACAATAAAACAGTGGAAGCGTGGATTAAACAAAGGGCTTATGTAGTTATCAGTAGGAAGGCGTGAATCGTGGCGAAACAAGGAAGGGAAATGTAGAGACCGGGCGACAAACCCAGTCTCTTATAGGCAGGCAACAAGCGGGAGGCGTTGGGGCAGAGGGACTAGCGCCACCTCACATAGTGACTGAGGTGCAGGCTATGGGCGTGCGGTAAGTAGGATTCCAGTTAAGCGTTGGGAACCGTGTACCAAATTTCTTGAAGATGGAAGCACATAAGTAACAAAGACTGTCGAAAAGTTCAATATGACCGACAGTGGCATCATACCACGAAATAAGTCGCATTACATTGGTTTTGATTAGTGCAGGGAAGCCGCCTACCAAATTTCAAGAAGATGGGGCCATAAATAAGAAAGTTCAACATGGCGGGCGTTGTTGGCCGTTATGACCATTACGCGCCAAATTTGATAAAACCTGCTTTGTAAGTAAGCTGTAAGGAATGAGCCTGCCAAATTTCAGCCTTCTACCTACACGGGAAGTTGGAGGTAGTGACATTGGAAGGGTTCAATATGGCGGCCGACGGTGGTGTCATACCAACGGAAATAAGTACAAAATTTCGGCCTTCTACCACGGGAAGTTGGAGAATTAGTAGCGTTGGAAAGTTCAATATGGCGGCTGACAGTGGTGTCATTACCACCGAAATAAAGTATGTACATTGGTTTGGTTAAGCGCGGGAAGCAGCCTGCAAATTTACATTGAAGATGGGGCCATGAATAAGAAAGTTCAATATGGCGGGGCGTTGTTGACATTCTGGCGTGGAATTTCGAAATGAAACCTGCTTAACTTTGTAAGTAAGCTGTAAGGAATAGGCCTGCCAAAATTTCCAGCCTTCTACCTACGAGTTGGAAGTGAAGTGACGTTTGGAAAATTCAATATGGCGGCCGACGGTGAAATGTACGAAAATAGAAATGCGTACATGGTTCTGGTTGGCGCGGGAAACCACCACCAAATTTACGTGAAGATGGGGTCAACCTTCTACCTACGAGAAGTTTGAAAATTGGTGGCGTTGGAAGAAGTTCAATATGAAAAGCGGCCCGACAGTGGCGTCATACCATGTCGAAATAAGAAATGGGACGCGGTTTTGGTTAAGCGGGAAGCCGCTACCAAATTTCATTGAAGATGGGGCCATAAATAAAGAAAGTTCAACTTGCATAATTGGGCGTTATCAGCCGTTATCGACTGTGCGATGTAGAATTTCAAAATGAAACCTGTAACTTTTGAAAGTAAGCTATAAAGGAATAAGCCTGCAAATTTCAGCTTTCTACCACCTACATGGGAAGTTGGAGAATTAGTGATGAGTCAGTGGTAATTGAGTCCAGTCCAAATTCAGTCAGTCAGTCAGTCAGTGAGGGTTTTGCCTTGATATGGCGTGCAATATGTAACAAAGAGAGAATGGAAAGATAGGTGGGTATCTCGGGCATAGGAAACCACTTTTCGGTAAGTGACAGTTCTTTGATCGATAGAATTTCTTGAAGATGGGCCCAAAAGTAACAAGACTGTTGAAAAGTTCAATATGGCGGCCCGACAGTGGCATCATACCACCTACCGAAAATAAGTCGCGTACATTGGTTTCAGTTGGGTGCAGGAAGCCCGCCTACAAATTTGTTCGAGAAGATAGGGCCATAAATAGGGTTCAGCATAGCGGGCGTTGTTGACCGTTATGACCATTCTGGCGTAGAATTTGAAATGAAACCTGCTTAACTTTTTTAAGTAAGCTGAGAATGGGCATGCCAAATTTCAGCCTTCTACCTACACGGGAAGTTGGAGAATTAGTGACGTTTGGAAAATTCAATATGGCGGCCGACAATGGCGGCATACCACGAAATAAGTACATACACTTCGGTTTTGGTTGGCATGGGGAACCAGCCTACCAAATTTAGGTAGAAGATGGGGCCATGAATAAGAAAAGTTCAATATGGCCGGGCCCGTTGTTAACGTATGTCCGTGGCGCGCCAAATTTCAAGAGTAAACCTGCTTAACTTGCAGTAAGCTGTAAGGAATGGGCCTGCCAAATTTCAACCTTCTACCTACGGGAAGTTGGAGGAATTAGTATTGTATGGAAAATTCAATATGGCTGACCAAGAAACAATGGCGTTATACCACCAAAATAAATGTACATCGGTTTTGGCTAAGCGCCCGAGGAAGCCCACCTACAAATTTCATTGAAGATGGGGTCAGCCTTCTACCTACGGAAGTTTGAAAATTGGTGGCGTTAGAAATTCAATATGGCGGCCGACAATGGCGTCATACCACGAAATAAAAGAATGCATTACATGGTTTGTGGTTAGAAGCGCAGGGAAGCCGCCTACAAATTTAAAATTGAAGATGGGGCCATAAATAAGAAAGTTCAACATAGCGGACGTGCATGAGCTATTTATGACCGTTACGTGGGGTATTTGAGAAATGAAACCTGCTTAACTTTTGTAAGTAAGCTATAGGAATGGGCCTGCCAAAATTTCCAGCCTTCTACCTACCACCGCGGGGAAGTTGGAGAATTAGTGATAAGTGAGTCAGTGGAGGTAAGGTGGGGCCAATTAATTGGGTCAGTGAGGCTTAACTTCTTTTATTGAAGTATGCCATATTGTCCTTACCAGGATGGAGTGGTGCCCAGCGGGACACCTGAGAGAGACAGGAGGAGACTTATGCCTCACTCCAAGATACCTCCACCAGGGGGCTGACGCAGAGTGAAAGTTACTACTCGGGTAAAAGAGCTGGGAAGCTTGGCTTATAGGGACCAGGGTTTGTGGGGGACCCCAATACAAGGAGACCTGGAGACCTCAGCACTTCGCCACACCAGGAGTGCTGGGGAAAAACAGTAACACCCAGAGTGCTTCGGGGGAGACAGCCCCGGCACTTCACCACCACACTGGGGCGTGTCGGTGGGTGATTACCCGGCAACACACCTGGGTACATCCAGTGCTTACTTATTTAAAGACACGCCTCACATAGAATGGGGTAAAATTGGCGTTGGAAGAGTGACAAGGTCTTTTGGAAGAGGCAGGAGGCCTGGAAAGAGCAAAAAAGAAGGCATTGTGTTGGCCTGGACTACAGGGGTATTGGGGCTGAGTGAGGCACTGACTTTGCCGTGAAATAGACAATAAGCGTGTGTTGGGTGACTTGTCGTGTCTGCCTGTGTCTGTGCGGGGCACTGTATATATATAGTGACCTGTAGTCAGGTTTTTTCTGTGTCAGTCTGAGAGATGCAAACAATCCTCATACCTGGCCATAAAACTCTTGTCTCCTATTCAAACCATGTTGTAATGTATTCCAGTTTCAGCATGAGTTTGACTTCCATTCTTTTTCCCTCTTGCTGTGTTCTGGGGAAGTTGCCCATAAGCACTGTGACTTTAGTGAGAGGAACTTTAAAGTCACCCAGTGCTTATTGGCAACTTCGGTTAACATAGGGAAAAACTCCATTAGAAACTAAAAAGAGACTTTTGTTGTTGGACAGTTATCTTATCAAAGATCTTGACCATACATTGTTCTTCTCTCTTGTTAAATGAAACTTGGCAGCCTGAAGGTGTAATTTTTTAACATTTAAGATTTCTCACTTAAAGATTTACTGGTGTTGTTTCTTGTCCTGAGTGTGCGTATATAAACACGGGGGCACCAGTTTCTGTATTACATTTTGCCCAGAAGAGAAGGGGCCTGGAGGATTTGCCTCGAAGCTTGCATGTGCTTAATCTTTTAAGGATTAGCTAATAAAATATCATTAAGATTTTAAAAACTAATGATATTGTTTTTGTCCTCAAGACAGTAACAGAAATAAATCTTGATAAAATATTTTGGAATAGGATCAGAAGTAAAAGAAATGTGAAAGGGCATTTTACAGTAACCATTAGGTACAAAAACTAAATTTTGGGATATATTAATGTCATACTTATGAATTAATTTGTTAGTTAGATTTACTATTTATTCATAATTTTGAAATTGATTTCTTTAACCTTGGTAGAAAAATTCTATGGCACAAAACACATGATTTTAGAATTTATGTCCAAAGCTATCAGAGAAGTGTAGTTATGCGTCTGATGTAACAATGACAGGTTGGGCACCTGCTGTTGTCATGTGTCATAAACACTATCATTTAAGCTGTTGGTTTTAGGAGAGGTACACACACATACATTTAACTGAATATAATGGAAGGCTTGCTCTTTAGAAACCAACATTTCTTATTGCTGCGGATAGAAAAAAACCCTTTATTTTGTTTTTCTTGTCCTACAGGATGACGATTAGTACTTAGCCTTCCATGTGAAGCACAGACAAGATGCCAAGGTGTACCCCAGAGAATTCAAGGACAAAACTGGATGTTCTTTTTCTGCTTTTATGATTCACAATTTCGATGATGTACGGTTCGTATTAGATTTGCTGCTTCTGCTACAGGCAGAGACTACGGTTTCCAGTTTCAGTAATTTGTACTACAATTCCTGCAAAACCTCCCCATATTTATTGCATGATCCGTATTTTGCTGCCTTGCATACTGTACCGTATGTTTGCTCACTCTGTCCAGTAACTAACACCAGCTTTTAAATTTTAGACAGGAAGAAGCCTAAGTGTGAATCGTCACAAATAAGAGACTGTAGCACACACCCTCCCCTCTGTCAGCAGCACTCGGCTCTCTCTGGCAGCAGCTTGCTTCGCTGCATACTGTGGCTCTCTCTCTCTCTCTGAACAGGGAACATTTGAACAATTCAGGGAATTTAATTTAAAACCAACCACAAGCAACCAAAAAGGTAACAGTGCAGAGAAGATCACACTACAGCCCGATGCAGCTGTAAACACTTTTTAAAATAAGTTTAGGCATAGCAGAAAAAAAAACTGACATTTGAAAAAATAACATTACAATAAATCCGCTATGAACAACTCCATGTAAACTCTTTAATGAGATTTAAGCACAGGGAGAAAAAAAGCGACATTTGAAAAAAGAGAAAAGTAACATTTACGAAGCAAATGCAAAGCTATAGGAACAAACTCCATGTAAAACACTTTTTTTTTAATGAGGTTTAAGCACAGGGAACAAAATATAGATATTTGAAAAAGAGAAATGCTGTGCAACAAATCATGCTATGAACAACTCCATGTAGAATTAACTTTAATGAGTTTAAGAACAGGGGAAAAAAAGCAGAACATTTGAAAAAAGAGAAAAGTAACACTCTGAACTAGAAAAATTAACTTTTGAAAAATCAACAATACAAAAACCACCAAGAAAACTAACCTTGCATGAGTCGAGTTCTGGCATGAAGTGAGGAGGAACTGGGTGGAAGGAGGAGAGTCTGGCCCGCAATGGAGGGATGTTTCCCTTTAGGTGTTTTTCTCTCTTGTGATTTCTTGGGTTTCTACCCAATTGTTTTAGCTGTTTTAGCTGAGAATTCAGGAGTGAAAGCCTCATGCAGCCATTCAAAGCAAAGTCCTTGTGACAGCCCAACCCTTAGTGTTTTGCCCTCCCACATTACTGGCAGTCTGGCTTTGTTTACATTGTGCTGCTTGAAAGCTGAGGGTTCTCAAATTGGTAAATAAATGCGGCTGGTAAACAGTTTTTCACTCTTCAAGCACTTGAAGCCTCTGCCTGGTTAGCATGTAACTCCTTTTTGCAATATCAGCTGCTTTGGTAGATTCTTTCTGCTTTAGAATAGTCAAAATCGTGAACTTCTTGTATTCAGCGGCAAGATTAGTAACCACGAATGCCGCAGCTCAAACTTTTTTCAATAATTTCTTTCCTTTACTTGATTTCCAATTTTCTTCAAAACTTTCTTCTCACTACTCTTCACTTGCTTACGAAAAACACACAAAATACGTAGAGCACAAGGGAATTTTTAGGTAAAAAGCAGCACATATGACTGAGAACAATGAATGGGGCCTCTGCTTAAATACAGTAATCAAGCTGGCTATGAACCAATAGGCGAGCCTTGCCTTGCATTGCAGGCTGCATCTCTCTCTCTCAGCAGCAGGCGGGCAGGCGCCTCCCCCACCTCCTCCAGCGGCAGGCGGGCAGGCACGCATGCACATGCAGCACCCAGGCATGTCTGACCGGGGAACAATGCAACACGTCGCGGAAATCATCGGCGCTACAAGCCGAAAGGGAGAGCAAGCATTGCGTTATACTGAGTGTGTAATTAAATGAACGAGGGAAAAAGTTTGGCGAACTTTGGTGCGTGAACCAGTTAATATGTGAACCGAGGCGTTAGAGTGAACCCGAGGTTCCACTGTACCTACCAAATACTGCAAAAGTGCAAAGAGTACACACAGCATATGTTTAAGCCCTAATTAGGGCTTATCAAGTGTGCACACCTAAGCACTTCACTGCCACGGCTGATTAGACATTGGATATCAATGTTGCATACACAAAAGGCTACTTTCGTTTATTTTAGCTAGGATGAATATATTTCATTATGGTCAACTAGCGATGGAACTAAGCTGAATAAGCGTAATGTCAAGTTGTGTGCTACATGCAAAGTTCTGATCGGGCGTGCATTAAGTGGATTTTTGTTTTTAATGTTTTTTTCATTAAGTGCTGCGGTGTGTGTCACTACCTGGTCCCCGTTGCCAGCCCGATCTGCGTGCGTGTGTTTATTGAAAGCTACGTCATCATACACTTTCGGTACTGTCCAATCTGTTTTTGCGCATGAACACTTTCTACATGTTAGGCTTTCAATATGCCTGCACCGCTCGGGTAGGCACAGATAAGGTAATGACAGGCACTGTAAGCTGCAATCTCGCGGTGCCTACCGATTCCCGTACATGTGCATGAAGACAACCCGAGCCGCGTGTGCATGCCTCGTGCGAACTACTATTACGATCTGCGTTTTTCTGCCAGACGCGGAGTCCCCATCCGATTTGTCTTGTGTACTGCTGTCTCTGCTTAAGTAAAATTAATTTCAATGTTTTTCACGACACACGTCATTCGTCAGGTTTGACTTGTACTTTCAAGTCATTTTTGTGTTGTCATTTATCTCCGTGTGTAAGTGAACTTCTTGCGGAAAAGATAGCAACTTTTTGAATTTTATAACGTCTTGGAAGATGTGTTGCCCTGAAAATTTAACTCCAGTCGAAAGAAGAGAGCGAAATGAAATCGACGTGTGTCTGTGAACTTTATAATGGACATGTACAGCTTTTTGTAAGTACATTATTTTTAGTTGCAATTCTTACGTAATCTCATGGTTTTAATCAAAAAATCACAGCATTTTCAAATGTGTTTGGGTTAATGGATTAATGGATGTACCATACATTTATTTCATAACACGCAATTAGCATATGGTGGTGTGTTTCTTTTAACATTTGTCCACATTTTTTATCTTAAAGAGCAAGCGGCATGCTAATAATTAAGTGAAACAATGTAATTGAGGTGTCGAATTAGGAAAAGAATTAGGAGTGCATGTCTGACACTTTCGACTGGTGTAAAGTGTGCCCTCCAAAGCCATCAGGTATTTCTTATTATGTGCGATATTAGATTACATCAATACTTTATAAGGATATATCGATTAAGGCTAAATTACATAGGAGAATAGCAACTTGAACTTATTATAAGAAAGAGGGATGTAGATAATAGCATTACAAATTGTACAGAAGAATAACTATAAATAAAGAGTGACATATTGTTTTGTCATTCAAGACAGTCATAGATATAAATCTTTATGAAACATTTTGGAATAGGAGCAGCAGTAATAAATGTAGAACTGAGATTTGTCTTCATTTATACAAAAACTACATTTGGGGATATATTAATGTCATACTTCTGAATTAATCTGTTAGTTGGCTACTATTTATTCATAATTTTGAAATGGATTTCTTTAACCTTGTTTGGTAGAAAAAACTTATATGGCACAAAACAGGCATATTTTAAAATTTATGTGTAAAGCCATCAGAGAAGTACATTGTGCATCTGATGTGGCACAGTGACAGGCTGGGCACCTGCTGTTGTCACATATTATAAGGTTATAGAAGTAAACATACATACATTTAACTGAATATAATGGGAGCACTCTTGCTCCTTAGAAATAACATTTCTTATTGCTGCAGTTAGAAAAAACAATGCCTTTATTATATTTTTTTCTTGACCCTACAGGATTCCCAGTGGTAATCAGCCTTCCATGTGGCTCTGCAGATTATAGCGTCCAATTCTGAAACACAAGTCGATATTCTTTTCTTCTGCTTTTTAAGATTCCCAGATGTGCAGTTCATGTTAGATTTGCTATTTCTAGAGGTAAGACTACTGCCATAATTCCTGCAAAGCCTCCCCATATTTATTACTTGATCTGTAATATTTTGCATCCTTGAATACTGACCTCTATGTCTGCTCACTCCTCCCAGTAACTAACACAGGCTTTTTAATTTTAGACAGGAAAGCCTCAGAGTGTGAATCCTCACAAACACAGAGACTGAAGGCACATCGAATTACCAGCAGTCACTAAACAGGGATGTTGTTCTGTTTTCCAAAAATAACATTTATTTTCTTAAGTTACTGTGCTTTTGTTTGGATTTTTGAAAGAGCTGAGACTTAATTTTAACTTAAAAAAAAAAAAACTAAGGCAGGAGAGAAAAATGAGAAGATGTTTTCATGTAAAATTTGACACCTAGCACATCACATTAGATGTTCAGATATACAAATTACTATACAATGTCTACTGTATTTGTAATGTAAAAGGGAAAAAATATACTACATATAAGGACAATTAAGTTGGGGTTCTTTCAAAATCCAACAAAAAACCACAATAATTAAAAATAATATTGTTAGTTAGACTTTAGTTTAAGCAGAACTTTATCTATTGTGATGGTTTACTTTGGTAATAATTGATCTACAGATGAACCAAGAAAAAGTAAGAACAAGAAGTAAGGCTACACTTTATTAATGTTTGAAATCTGTGAGTGAACATCATGTATCTACTGTGTTTATGTTTTAACAGTTACAGTGAAGTAGAAGAGTCTTGGTTATGTTATGCGCAGCAGTTAAAGAAGAAGGATGGAGAGATGTAATTGCCATATGTTGAAGTAGCAGCTGCCTCCTGCCTGAACTTCGAATTCATTCCATCTCAATCCCTGCTCTGATCTGCTGTGCTTACACTTAAGTGATCACAAGGGTATTGGCCTATTTTGTTTTTTCTTCTGAAAAAACTGTCTTGGTCTCATTACACTGGCTGCTTGTCTCACATAGAATTGATTTCAAGGTTCTATTAAATAATTAAAAGGCTTTGAATATTTTTACGACCCTGCCTGTATTTTGGAGTGTCTGCTCACATTTCTTTTCTCAAACGTTGCTTTGCTTTTTATTCCAAGATCAATCATAAAAACCAGCAGCTTTCTGTACTCATGCAACAAAATCTGGATTGCTTTGTCAATACTGCAGGGATAATGCCAGGCTACAAATGGCAACAAGCCCACTTTTCTAATTTGTCTTTTTCTTAATTACTTGCATTGGTTGTAATAGATTAGAAATGGTACTGTGTACACTTTGTAAGATCTGCACTGGGCACTAACCTCTGCTGTTTTTCTCCATCTTTTTCCAGTTTATTACAATGGTGCCCCACGTCTCCAACGTCTGTTACATCAACTCCAACTGTCTGTTGATGCGGAGAAGAAAAGTTCACAAGGCGTCCTGAAATGGAATTGTGATTGGACTGAGACAGCCACATTCATTATGCTGGGATGTGCAGAGAGGCTGTGTGGGCTTTATCTTGGGACCCCCAGAGGTTTATTATCTCCCGTATCCTTGAAGGCAGCAAGTTTGTCTTTGTCCCCGGCCATTTGACCAGGCAGTGTATTTATTACAAAGGACAAGGACCATTTGTTTCTATAAAACTGGTTGGCAACATTAGGTTTTGCAAACTTGATGCCTTAAGACAAATCGGTAATTTTATTAATAAAAATTACTATCTAAAGATCTTTTTAAACAACAATAGATATATATGAAAACAGGACTTTTATATAATTTATTACGTGAGTGAAAAAATAAAAACACTACATACTTTTTATGCAATTTTTATTTATTAATTTTTATTTATTATTATTTTACAATCAATACATAGCAATCAAGTTTTACAAAAAAAAAAAGAATTATGCTAAGAACAGATCGATCCTCACCCTTGAGAGAGAGAGCAAGCCAAACGGTGTAAAATTTAAGGCTTGTAAAAATACCTAAATCAACAAATTCTCTGTGCTTTATAAACTCATTTCAAAATATTGCCAGTTAGATCCTGCCATGTTTTGAAAAAAGTCTGTTTAAGAACCTCTAACTGAGTTTGTGATTTTTTCCAATTTTAAATAATATAACACATCAGTTTCCACTGACTTAAAAGAGGAGAGAGTTTGGGTTCTTCCAGTTTATCAGAATAAGTCTGCGTGCCACACTACATACTTTATATATATATACGGACACAGACAGTACCTGCCAAATAATACAAAGAGTGCACAACATGTGTTTTGCCCTAATTGGGGCTCATCAAGTGTGCACAGCTATACTTCCCTTTATGGCGATCGAACTTTGAGCGTCAATATTACACCATGAAAGCTGCTTCGTTTATTTTGCAGGATGAATATTTTAATTAGGGTAAACTAATGTGGAACTAAAATGAATTATAGCTGTGTTTTCCCAAAACTACCAAAGTTCTGCAGCTTCAACTCAAAAAATGGGATTCAACAAAAGCCTGACGCGAGAAAATGATTCCACAGACAAAATATCTTGGTTTTAAAAGTTTAGTTAAGTTTTGAAGTAAAACAGTTCACACAAAAAGGAAAATTAAAATAACAAAAAAGGAAAAGTTAATGTTAAGAAAAGTTCAGTTCTAAGCTTAATCTTGTTACATCTCAAATCGTTACTTCTTACTTAACATTTCTGAACCATTTCAAAACGGTCAGAAAACTGTATGCTTATCCCATTTCTAAGCTTCAAATGGGTCTTTCAAGTCCCTCTTTACTGGGACTTGTTCTAAACAAACTGAGCTTATTATCACACTGTTACTCCGTTATAGTAAGAAGGTTCTATCTCTTGCTAACTTATAGGGGGAAAAGACTATACCATAAGTTATGACTATGAAAGGAATTTATATTCTATTCAAATTAAGCAAACATTAATATGAGTTTAACTCAAAACTTTAACTTTCTAAGATTGGCTCTTACATTTCCGGCCCCTAATTGGCTATGCAGGAAGCTGAGACAATTACTTTCTACTTCAATATGAGCCAATTACTTTTACATTAACTATTCGTTTCAAATCATTAACAATAACACTGCAAACAAACATTTTAAAAATTTCATATTTCAAACATTGGCTGTTTCTTGAAGTAGGCACAGTTTATTCACGGGTCTGTCTAGCGTGCTGGTTTTGGTCTGCACACAAACTCTTCTGACTGCACCTTTGGCATCTGGCATTGTCTTGATGACTCGACCCATTACCCAGGAATTGCGAGGTGTAGCTTTATCTACAATTAGAACAACGTCCCTTGGTTCAAAATTTCTTCTTGGTGCAAGCCACTTTTGACGTTTTTGAAGTATTGGCAAATACTCTTTTGTCCATCTTTTCCAAAACAAAATCGGCCTTGTATTGAATTTGTTTCCAGCGTCTTCTTGGGTATGGTTCATTTTCTGAAATGAGTTTAGGTGGTATTTCAGGTTTTGTCTTCAATAATAACAAGTGATTGGGTGTGAGTGGTTCCAAATCATTTGGGTCATCTGATGTCTTAGTAAAGGGGTCTGTTATTGAGTATTGATTCCACTCTACACATCATTGTAGGAAGGTTTTCATCATCGAGTGTTTGTTGGTTTAGTGTTGAATTTAAAATCTTTCTTATGCTTCTGATTTGTCTTTCCCACACTCCACCTTGGTGAGAGGCTGATGGTGGATTAAAAATCCATTTGATTTGTTCTTGCATCATGGCGTCACTGATTTTTTTGTGTTCCAGTTTTTTAATAGCTTCTCGTAGTTCTCTTTCTGCTCCAACGAAATTTGTTCCATTATGTAGGCATGATTTTAACTTGTCCTCTTCTATCCGTAAATGGAGTATGGCTTGGATACAAGAATCAGTGTCTAAGCTATGTGCAATCTCTATGTGCGCAGCTCTGGTTGTTAGACATGTGAAGATTACTCCGTGCCTCTTGACTAGACTTCTTCCTCTTTTGACTAGGAAGGGACCAAAATAATCAACTCCAACATTAGTGAACGGTGGTTGGTTTGATACTAGGCGATCTTCTGGCAAATCTGCCATTTTTGCTCACCTACTTTAGCATTGTATCTTCTGCATGTTGTGCACTTTGAAATTATTTTTCTGATAGCTGAATTTGCTTGAGGTATCCAGTATTTCTGGCGTAATTGTGCGAGCACGTAGTTACGCCCTGATATCCCACGGTAGCGTTTATGAATGTGCTGCAATATGAGAGAAGCAACATGTGAATGCTTGTGTAGAATTGCAGGATGTTTAGCTTCTTAGGGCATTGCAGCTTTACAGAGTCTTCCTCCAACTCTTAATATTCCATCTTGTATGATCGGGTTAGAGTTTATAGATTTGACTGTTCTTTTTAACACAAGTCTTTTTCTTTAGAGCTTTTAATTCTTCTGGAAATTCTTGCTCTTGACTTTAACTAAGTCATCTAGAGAAATTGTACTTGGTTTTAAAGAATCGTTTATATATTTCATGTGTTTTGTGATTAGTGATTCTTGTTCTTTTGGATTACCTTTAGTCTGACTGGCTTCTAGTTGAAATGTTTTCTTTCATTTCGTAAGTGCAACAGTATGTCTTTAAACTTGAGAAACCAAGCTACCGCTTTCTTCAAGCGATGCCAATCTGAAAAGTAAGTGATTAGTTTGTTGATAGGTTCGGTCACCTCCTCTACTCTCGTCATGTTAACTACACAAATTTTAATTTCTGGATCATCTTCAAACAGTGAATCATTCAGTTGATCTGGTCTGTTTGGCCACTCACGTTCTGACTTCAATAAGAAACTTGGACCATGTGACCATGTGGTGTTCTTGAGAAAGTTTTCTATACTTAGCCCTCTAGAGCTTGATCAGCGGATTAAGGACAGATGTGACATACCTCCACTGTGAAGGTTGTGAATGATCTCTGATCACGGAGATTCTGTTGGCAACAAAGGTCTTGAATCGAATGCTTTCATTTGAGATGTATTTTAGCACCATGGTGCTGTCAGTCCAAAAATGTAGATTCTTCGTAAGGGCATTTGAAGCTCACCTTTAAGCATTTTGTCCATTTTAACTGCCACAACTGGCTGCTGTCAGCTCCATTCTTGGAATTGTGACCTGTTTCAATGGTGCAACTCTTGACTTGCCCATCAGGGAATGAACAATGCCTTTTGCCCTCTTCATTTGTTAGAACAAGGTAAGTGACAGTGCCATATCCATCTTCACTAGCATCTGCAATAATGGTGCATTTGTGCTGTCTTAATGGTTCCAAACCCAGTAGGTTTGAAGCATCTGTTCACATTATAGTCTGTAAGTAACTTCAAATCATCCATCCATTTTTTCCATTTCTGAATGTGTTTGACTTCTACTTCTTCATCCCACCCACATTTCTCTTTGCATAAGTCTCTTAGAATAAGCTTTGCTGGCAGTAAAGCAGGTGCTAGAAAACCAAGTGGATCATAAACTGAGCTAACAACAGACAGGATACCACGCCTTAGCGGGCTTGTTTTGCAACTTAATCTGAAATTTGAAACTGTCAGTTTCTGTGCACCACTGGATGCCCAGGGCACGCTCTGTGGGAAGGAGACTGTGGCTCAAATCTAAGTCCTTTTGTTCACTGAGCTCTGTCTTCTTCAGGTATGGACAATAAAACTGCTCTGTTGTTACTCACCCACTTAGTCAAATGGAATCCCCTTTGGGGCATAGAGCTTGGAGGTCCTTTAGCTTTATTGCTTCTTCTTCTGTCACTGACCTTAAACAGTCATCCACATAGAAGTTGTTGAGAATAGTGTTAACAGCTTCCTCAGGAAATGTATCTCTGGCATCTTGGCTGTTCGCAAAGCATAAGAAGCACAACTGGGTGAAGAAGTAGCACCAAAAAGATGTACTGTCATTTTGAATTCTTCTAGGTCTTTACTTAGATTACCTTCAGGCCACCATAGAAAACATAAAAGATCTGTGTCTTTGTCTGGTATCTTAACTTGGTAGAACATTGACTTAATGTCTGCCATTAAGGCTACTGGCTCCTTTCTGAATCTTGTAAGGACGCCAATGAGTGTGTTAGTTAGGTCAGGGGCTTTTAGTAATTGTTCATTAAGTGAAATCCCTGGTAGGTGGCAGTGCAGTCAAAGACTATTTCGAATCTTATTTTTCTTTGGATGATACACACCATGATGTGGGATGTACCACACTCTGCCTTCATTGCAATTCAGGCCTTTTTTGGGTACTTTAATAGCATAGCCATTGTCTATAATATCTTTCATGAAGGCTTTATAGTCTCCGTGGAAACCTGAATTTTTGCTCAATTTTTCTTTTAGTCAGATAGCACGCTGTTCAGCAATGCAGCGGTGGTTATTTATTTAAAGTGATTCATCCTTCAAAGGCAAATTTAAACAATAGTGGCCACCTACCAGTCTTGCAGATTCTGAAGCTATGCGCATGAACTTGATGTCTTCCTGTGACATTTCCTCTTTTTTCTTCACAGTTTCGCTCTGGAAAATCTGTGTTATACTGTTGCAGCAGCATATCTTCAATCTCTGTTATTGTGACACGATTGATTGAATGTTTGGGCATCTTACCACTTTGTTTTGCAGGTCGTCTATCTCTTTGTATAGTCCACCAACTACCCATCCAAGTGCACGATCTTCATGCGTGAGGTCCACCTCCTTGGCTAAGGTATGATTAAACTGACTGCTTGAAGATTTCTGGATAGTTGATTCCTATTAAAAGATCAACTTCAGAGTCAATATGAGATAGGAGTACCTCTTTAAGATATGCCCTTACTTATCGATATCTTCTTGTAGTGGAATACTTTCTCAGTTCACTGGAATGGAGACCTGTGTGAAGACCTTTGGCAAATCAATATATTCAACATCATTGAGACCACAGACTTGTAAAATCTGATAAAACAGAACATTGGGTTAGCATTTTGAATCATCATTCGCTTGTACTCATAGTTTTGAGGAATACTTGCGTCCTTCTCCCTTGAAGGCTCAGTTGTCTCTGGAGCCTTTCAGTACAAATATGTTACTGTACTGCCGAGGTCTATAAAGGTGTATGTTTCTACATACCTTTCACACTTTCTTAGATTTTACCTTAACAGGAACTACTTGCAGTGTACATTCTTCTCCGCCCCTGCTAAAGGTACAAGTTCCAGTCTCGGTTTCGTTTCAGTAGATGTTGCCCACACTAGCCGTAGCTTTAAATACTGCTCCACTGTTCACTTGAATGTGCAGGATATCTGGGTGCTGTAAGAACAGAACATATTTTTCATTCTCTCTTTACAATTCTTACTTAGATGACCCTGTTTGAGACAGCGAAAACATAAACCTTTAGTTTTTAAAAAGTCTATTCTTTCTTTATGTGGCAATTCTTTGATTTTTTACATTAGTGAGAATATGCTGGATTTACTGCAAAATGCACAAGGTTTTTAAATGCACATATATCATTAACAGTATTTTCGACAGAGATTTCTTGAGTCTCCTTTTCGGCTACATGAGAAATATTGTTGGTGAAAATACTTCCTGATCTCTGTCCGTACTTCTGAGGAGACCTACTTTTATCAGTTTTTTCTTTTTTCTCCATGTTACCTTGTGTAACATCTCCATAAAAAGGACCCATCATCATCCTCACCTAGCGATGTAGAAAGGTAATCAATTCATCAATGCCTGCCCTTCTACCTTCCTTTTCTTTAAATTCAAAAGTCCAGCTTCTCCACTTGTCTCGTAAAGTGTATGGGAGCTTAGAGATTATTATACGAATATTTGGGTTGTTACTGAATGTATCTCGACTTCCTGCACTTGTCATTGTGTCTATACAACTATCAAGAAAGGATGCATATTCTCTCAGAGCTGCACTATCATTTTGCTTTATTTGAGGCCACTTCAATGCCTTTTCCAAGTATGCATCAGCTATGAATACTTCATCACCAAAATAAATTTCAAGTTGCTTTCTGGCCTTTTCATAACCCAGACTCGATGGCAGTCAGTCACACCTTTAACTAGAGATCCTGAGCAGGACCTCTTGTGAATTAGATTAAATAATTTAATTTATCTTGAGGATTTTGTAGCACATCCCCAATAGCATTATCAAAGGCTCTGATAAAATCTGCATAAGCTAATGGGTCTCCTGAAAATAAAGGGACCTGCCTATGAGGTACTTCACCACGTGAAACTGGGGGTGCTGGAGCAGGTGTTGTCTTTTGATCAGTTAACAATTTAGCCATTTCAGTGATTGCTTTACTACATTCGAGTTGGCCCCTTTGACATTCGGTTTGATTCTTCTGATATTCGACTTGATTCCGCGCTAGCACACTTAGTATATCATTTCCAGAGCTCTGAATGTCGGTTTTTGTGATAGATGTGGTTTGTTCCAGATCTTCTATTTTAACTTTAAGTTGACGTAGCATTTCTAGGATACTATTGAGTGTCGATTGTTCAATCAATACTGCTATAGAAGATGACGATACGGCTGTGTTTTCTGGGCTAAAGAATCAAGTTTGATATCAAGGAGCTTTAACTGAGGGAGATGTCTTTCATGTTTTTGACTTTGAACGAACTCGTTCTTGTAATTGCATCTCTTCTAATTGATTAACTAGTTGTTCATCAGCTTCATGTGCTAACAGTCTATTTGCGTCTTTTAGCCATGCCGTAGTAGCGGCACCGAATTTATTCCATTTCTTAGTGCTTTCCACGAATGTCTTTCTGTTTCTTAATTGCTCCCTCCTTTGCTTAAGGTAGACAGTAGCTTTTCGTGTAATTCCTCTATCTCTCTATGCGTTACACAAAAATCTTCAAATCTATTAGCTACAATTAAGAGGTTTCCTGGAATGTTTTTAAGACCTTCGATCTCGGTTATGAACACGGAAAGCTTATCTTTCCTCTGACTTATGTGATCTTTAAGATCTCTAATTATATTTTCTGACTTCGAGTCTGTACTCAGATCACTGCCGATCTCACTTGGGCTCTGTTTAGACATCACCATGACAACAGTTCAATAAAATGACAGGACGTTTCCTGACAGCAATTTCATCACAATAGGGACGTTCCAACAAGGCTCCAATGACTCAGGCAAAGGCACATCCAATCATCCAAAATGTCTTTTTCCAAGACGCCGTCAATAATATCACAGTCTCTCAAATCTTTTCAAGGTACGGCGACCTTGCTTTCATTAATGATCATGCGAAGATAGTAGATAAGTGCACAGTACCTTCTAAATGATTCAGCTCTTTTCCTTCGTTGAGGAGTTCTGTAGCTGAAGTGTCTGTTCTCGAATGGTAGATTCCAGTTCAGGCCTTAGATAGCTAGCAAAGTTTTCTGACGAAAATGTAGCTGCGTTTTCCCAAAACTACCAAAGTTCTGCAGCTTCAACTCAAAAAATGGGATTCAACAAAAGCCTGGCAGAAATGATTCCACAGACAAAACATCTTGGTTTTTAAAGTTTAGTTAAGTTTTGAAGTAAAACAGTTCACACAAAAAGGAAAATTAAAAATAACAAAAAGGAAAAGTTAATGTTAAGAAAAGTTCAGTTCTAAGCTTAATCTTGTTACATCTCAAATCGTTACTTCTTACTTAACATTTCTGAACCATTTCAAAACGGTCAGAAAACTGTATGCTTATCCCATTTCTAAGCTTCAAATGGGTCTTTCAAGTCCCTCTTTACTGGGACTTGTTCTAAACAAACTGAGCTTATTATCACACTGTTACTGTTATAGTAAGAAGGTTCTATCTCTTGCTAACTTATAGGGGGAAAAGACTATACCATAAGTTATGACTATGAAAGGAATTTATATTCTATTCAAGTTAAGCAAACATTAATATGAGTTTAACTCAAAACTTTAACTTTCTAAGACTGGCTCTTACATGAATATACCACAAGTTGTGAATCGGCATGCACAGTTCGGATCGGAAGCCATAAAGTGGATTTTTTTGTTTTTAATGTGTTTTTTCATTAAGCGCATGCGGTGTGTGTCTCTAACTGGTTCCCGTTGCCGGCCCGATCTGCGTGCATGTGCATATTGAAAGGCTAACATCACACACTTTACGGTGCTGCCCAATCTGTTTAGCGCATCGCGTGAACACTTTCTGCGGCGTATGGCTTTCAATAAGCCTCTGCGCCACAGACTGCACACACCTAATCGCGAAATCGGGTAGGCATGCAGATCGGATAATGACATTGTGTCACAAAAGAAAACTGGGAAACACAGTGAATGTAGCGTCTATCTATATATGTCTGTGCGGTGGCGGCCTAGCGATAGCCCGGTCGACATGATATGTCAGCACTTCTGCCATATTCGCGAGTGGCAAAGTGCCATTTAAGCTAATACAGGTAGATGTAGAGCGGGTTTTCTGATGAAAAACAATAACGTTTAAAACAGTATCATTTACGCTGTCGTTTTTGGCGATTAGTTTAAAATGCAATTATTTATATCCATTCATATATAATGGCAATGATTAAATAATAATAGTATAATTTATTATTAAATAATTCCTCCATAAGTAACATTTCATGGACTGCCTTCTTCCATCTATGAAACATTTCTAGACTTAGCCCTGTTCTTACACAACACGGTGCTGAAGTATTGGTTAATGCCTAGTCACATTATATAGATTACAGTAATGCTGGTAATCTAGCATCCCACAAACTTTTATCCATAAGCACAATTTCTTCAAAATTCTGCTGCCAGGATAATAACTTGCTGTTCTAAATCCACTGAACTATAGTACACCTGTTCTCTCCTCTGAACTTCACTGGCTCGGTTAACTACCAAATACAATACAAAATACTGCTCTTAATATTTAAAAACATGCAGTCACCGCTCACCCCTACCTCTCACTTTGATCTCCTACAGACACTTACACTCCTCTAAAACACTCCAAATCACCAACTTAAATTTGAAATTATTCAGTCTGGCAATATGGTGCAGTCTTAGTTTGTGGAAGGCAGACACAACTAAAGACGTGAGTATAAAATGATGGTTGTCAATTTCAAACTGTGTTTTCTCAGTATTGCTCATTGAAAAAACACATCATCTGAACCAATCTCAGCCCGAACAAACTGATTGATCAAAAGATACACTGACAGCTTGTCTAATGTGGGATAACATGCTCAGCTACTTTAACCACCTTGACTGTACCTCAGAGGAATCATCAAACCTCCTTTGTTTTTAATGTAGGAGGCAAGTGTTATCTATCACATTATCCAACCCGCTATACCCTAACTACAGGGTTCACGTGGGTCTGGAAGGAGATCAATCCAGCCAACACAGGGCACAAGGCAGGAAACAGCGCACACACACACACACACTTGGGACAATTTAGAACAGCCAGTGCACCTAATCTGCATGTCTTTGGACTGTGGGAGAGAGCCGAGGGTACCCAGGAAGCCCGCATGAACCGCAGGCATGCAAACTCCACTCAGGAGAACCGGGGAGGCGGGCAGCAAGCTACCACTCGCCACGTGCTGCACAAACAGAAGTAGCTTTGATCATGATGCTGGTACAGCATCTGTTATAAACCTTACGGCACACATCACAGGACAGCTTTTAGCTGTTAACAGCTAACAACAATCAACATAATTTAGTGACCTGGAATAGCTAAAGTTAAGATTATAAAACAGGATTTTCTAAGGCCAAATATAACCAAAACAATTATTCTGCCTTACCTATGAAATGTAATCCTCCAGGATCTGGTTTGGAAGCGCTGGCAGTTTGCACAATCCCAAACCTTTTATGCATGGAAACATTTTTATCCATTACTTCACTCCCACAGCGGTGCCACATGCAATATATGGTATGAGACCAAAACAGGCCATAAATCATATATTTCTGTGTGTAATCCTATTGGTTTACGTTACGGAACACTATTGGTTTTATGAATAATATTTACTGTCGGTTTTGCATGCATACTTAATTGGTTTCGCGTGTATACAATACTTGTTTCATTCAGGAGCATACTGGTTTATTGTCCATTATATTATCAGTTTGTGTGTGAACTATATCTGTTTGTACATACCACTGGTTTGCATATGAACTATAATGAATTTGTGTGTGTATATCACTGGTTCCCAGAACAATTTGTTATTGGTTTTGAGTGAACTTTGCATTTGGTTTCGCTTGCATGTTATCGGTTTGCTTATGAACTTATATTGGCTTGTGTTTGTGTCGGTCTAACGAAATGGATTTCGCATTGTACATGTATTGGTTTCATACGTCTTATACTGGTTTCATGTGGGTAACCTGTGATTTACACGAACTCTATTGGTTGTATGTCGCACTATGTGGGTTTTCATTATGAACTATGCTCGGTTCTGCATCTATATATATAATTCACTAAAAGGCAAGACAACCATGGAAAGCAGCGGGGAAGGAAAGAGTAGATTCACTAAGCCACCGACAAATTGAGAACACCTATATAGCACCGCGGAAGGGCCGCACTAACTCCAAGACCATTGGGCCTTTGGCGACACAAAGAAAAACCGGCGTCATTTATATTCGTCTGCTGGTAGGAGTCACGAATACAGCTCCGACCCACGTTGACTGTTAATAGAGGCATGTTTTCTGTGGTGAATGGCCATATCTTGTGTAAACTGTTCTTGAGGGCATCCCATGGGGGATCATAAAGCGTTCCTTTACAACTGAGGTTAAACACAATGAAGTGAGCAGTCTTTAAAAGCAGGTTTTCGGATTCTGACGCGACGCGTGCACTATAGCAAGAAACTGTTTACCGCGCTACATGCAGAAATTAAGCATCGCGACAAACATCGTCTTCTTAGATACTCCCTGCACTTTGTACACACCCCCCCTCCACACCGTGGTCCGGGTGTCTTGGTGGATTATATATAGAAAGGCAGCCAAAACACAGAGCAATGAAAAGTCACATTGAGTCACAGGTGCATCTGGACTGTACAAAGACTTCAGTGGCCCGAGTTGTAAGAGTGGGCACATGAGCAGGCAGTGTATACTGAGCGAGAAACCAGCAGACTAGCATGATGGAGGCAGAGGTGGATCTCCCTTCTCCCTCTCCTCCGTTCCACCCTGAAGCCACCACGGACGGTGTGTATTTAGTTGGATTCGATGCATTGGTTAAAACCAATGAAGGAAGCAGTCTTTAAAACCAATAAGCCCTGTGCCTCCTATTTCATTACCGTCTCACCTGCTTCACCAATGCAGGCCCCGCAACAAGCGTCAGTGGGGCAGCCAACTTGGTAGCAAGTCTTTGGGTTCAGGGGAGCCATAGTTTACAAAGCTTTGAAACTTAAAGGGAATTGATGGAAGGGCACCACCAGGTGTGGATCCCTTTAAGCTTCATTTGAACTCAACACGAAACCTGGCGGTTACGGACAGGATTGACAGATTGATAGCTCTTTCGATTCTGTGGGTGGTGGTGCATGGCAGGTCTTAGATGGTGAAGCTGATCTGGCTGGTTATTTCAGCGAGGCAGACTCCCGCCTGCTAAGAAATGGATTACCACGACCCAACTTAGCGGTCAGCGTCAAATTCTTAGAGGGATAAGCATTGGCTTTCCAGCCACATGACGTGAAACATTATGGGTCTGTGATGCCTGCACTTGTATGGCGGTACCGCGCCGCTACACTGAATGCATCCAGGTGTCTACCCGGCGTGGGTATACGTTGAACCCCATTAAGTGATGGGGCCGTGGCTTCCAATTGTTCCCCCACGAGCGAGAGAATTCCCGATACGTGCTGGTCATGCGGCACCGTACTGATTCGTCTGCGCTGGTAAAGCCCCTCCATGGTGGGGTGACTTGGTGGATTATATATAAAAAAGCAGCGGGACCGCCAAGAACAATGAAAAATCAACGTGAAACCGACTTGGGGGTGTTTGGAAAATTAATGATCCAAGCGTGACTCACAGGTCGCGTGTGGACTGTGCACAGATGGCGACTCAGGTAGGAGTTGGGGGCGGGCACATAAGCGGGCAGTGCGTACTGAACGAGCCCCGTTCAACCCCGTCCTTCGCTTTGGAAGGAGAAAGCCGCGACATCCGCTCCTCTAGTTTTCAGTCCACGGACAATTGTATATTTAGTTCATGTAGCGTGCGTATTTGCAATGTTACTTTTTCTTGGTGGTTTTATTAAATTACGGATTTTTCAAATGTTTATTATTTCCTCTGTGCTTAAAATCATTTAAAAAGTGGCCTGATTATGCCTGCGCCACCCAGGTTGGCTAGTGTGAGACTATATTTTATTTGTTCACGTGATCTTCTAGAGAGAAATGGGCGGGGCAAAGAAGCTGGGAACTCGAGGCCGGTAGAGTCATGGAGTGTAAAGACAAGTAGTTTAGGAGACGCATCTGCGTTTAAACAGCACTATATATTTTTTTTTCCGCACAATACGTTTGCGAAAGACTTGGTGGTATTGTACTATTTAACAGAGATCAACCCTTGAGTCTGTAGCAACGAACCTAGGAGCTGAGAGTTAGGTACGTATTGGGCGGTCTTCTTATTTGGCAGGATCATGTTTTGCTCACTTTTAACCACAGTACTTTTTCACACAACTTTTGAAACCAGTTATTCATTCTAGAAGACAAAATATTCTACATTTATAACGCCTTTATCCAACATACAACATTTAGATACTACTAGTTACATTCGCCCAGTGCCCCCCGCGCCGCACAGACAGGTGAAGTGACTTGTTTATGGTCACATAGTGTCATTATCAGGACTTGAACCCACGAACTCAGTTTAAAAGTGCAGTCTTAAACACTACACCACAATGCTTACACATCTACAACGTGTATATTAATGGGCATAATATAAACTTGTCCAGGACAGATTCCATTGTTAAAGCTGAGTTTAACAATTTCCAACCCATTCAAGTTTTGGTTTGAAAATCTGGAATATTTATTTTCAAATAATGGATCAGTTTGCATATTAATGTACACACAGTAGAAAATATTTTGCCTTGCTGTTATTAATATAGAAGAATCTGGTTTGTGAATTAGTAACTGACTGCAGAAAAGCTTATACTGGATGTAGCTAGAAGTGAATAAAAGGCAACTGGTATGCACCTAACTTCAAAATAATTACCACAAACCTTTCTGTATACTGTGGCGTGCAAAGTATTCAATCCCCTTGAAAGTTGTCACAATTTTATGCAAGACAAAATATTTGTACACATATTTATTCCTTCTGTATTTTTTCTTAAGCTGTAATAAAACATTTCCAAAGTCAAAATAAACTATTTTATGTAAACATTTAATTGAAGGAGAAAAATCTCCAAAGAGTTAATTGGATTTACATAGAATCAATTTAAACCTGTGCTTTGAAACAGGTTTACACCAATGACAAATTAATTACAAAGGTGGCAGACATTTGACAGTCATATTAAACATAAATAAGTTACTGCTCTCTCTGGATATAAAGCCCCTTCATAGGAGATTACCGTAGTCTTTAATTTGGACAGTCACTGAAAAAAATGAAGACAGAGGGCATTCTTCTGATGTGAGAAACTAAGTTATTGAAATGCACAAGGTAGCAGAGAAAGGACTATAAAAATATCAAGGTTTGGAATGTCCCATTTAGCACTGCTGGATCCATCATCAGTAAGTGGAAGGTTCATCACAACTTACCGTGACTCTTACTAGAACAGGCCGTCCCTCAAGACCTTGAACATCAAGAGTTAGACATCAACTGGAGAGAGAGAGGAAACTAGAAATCCAACGTCACTCTCAGATGTTTGCAATGTGCTTTGGCTGAAACTGGGTAGAAGATTAAAGAAGTAATGAAAAGAAAAGGAAACATTTTGAAAATAACGTAACATGATTGTCAATGTAATTGTTTTGTCACTGTTGTGAGTGATGAGTGTTGCTGTCACATATATATATATATATATATATATATATATATATATATATATATATATATATATATATATATATATATATATATATATATATATATATATAAAATATAAACTGCTCAAAAAAAATTAAAGGAACACTTTGAAAACACATCAGATCTCAATGGGAAAAAGAAATCCTCCTGGATATCTATACTGATATAGACTGGGTAATGTGTTAGGAACGAAAGGATGCCACATCGCTTGATGGAAATGAAAATAATCAACCTACAGAGCTCTGAATTCAAAGACGCCCAAAAATCAGAGTGAAAAATTATGTGGCAGGCTAGTCCATTTTGCCAAAATTTAATTGCAGCAACTCAAAATTGTACGCAGCTTTGTATTACCCCTGTGTTCTTGTATACATGCCTGACAACATCGGTGCATGCTTCTAATGAGATGACAGATGGTGTTGTGGGGATCTCCTCCCAGATCTGGACCAGGGCATCACTGAGCTCCTGGACAGTCTGAGGTGCAACCTGGTGGCATTGGATGGACCAAAACATAATGTCCCAGAGGTGTTCTATTGGATTTAGGTCAGGAAAGTGTGGTGGCCAGTCAATGGTATCAATTCCTTCATCCTCCAGGAACTGCCTGCATACTCACCACATGAGGCCAGGAATTGTCGTGCACCAGGAGCCACTGTACCAGCATAGGGTCTGACAATGGGTCCAAGGATTTCATCCTGATACCTAATGGCAGCCAAGGTGCCTTTGTTAAGCCTGTAGCGGTCTGTGTGACCCTCCATGGATATGCCTCCCCAGACAATCATTAACCCACCACCAAACTGCTCATGCTGAATGATGTTACAGGCAGCATAATGTTCTCCATGGCTTCTCCAGACCCTTTCACTTCTGTCACGTGCTCAGGGTGAACCTGCTCTCATCTGTAAAAAGCACAGGGCACCAGTGGTGCATCTGCCAATTCTGGTATTCTATGGCGAATGCCAATCGAGCTGCATGCTGCTGGGCAGTGAGCTCAGGGCCCATTAGTGGACATGGGGCTCTTGGGTCACCCTCATGAAGTCTTGGTTGTTTGGTCAGAGACATTCACACCAGTGGCCTGCTGGAGGTCATTTTGTAGGGCTCTGGCAGTGCTCATCCTGTTCCTCCTTGCCCAAAGGAGCAGATACTGGTCCTGCTGATGGGTTATGGACCTTCTATGGCCCTCTCCAGCTCTCCTAGAGTAACTGCTTGTCTCCTAGAATCTCCTCCATGCCCTTGAGACTGTGCAGGAGACACAGCAAACCTTCTGGCAATGACACGTATTGATGTGCCATCCTGGAGAAGTTGGACTACCTGTGCAACCTCTGTAGGGTCCAGGTATCGCCTCATGCTACCAGTAGTGACACTGACTGTAGCCAAATGCAAAACTAGTGAAGAAACAGTCAGAAAAGATGAGGAGGGAAAAATGTCAGTGGCCTCCACCTGTTAAACCATTCCTGTTTTGGGGTCATCTCATTGTTGCCCCTCTAGTGCATCTGTTGTTAATTTCATTAACACCACAGCAGCTGAAACGGATTAACAACCCCCTCTGCTACTTAACTGACCAGATTAATATCCCATAAGTTTCATTGACTTTATACTATACTCTGATTAAAAAGTGTTCCTTTAATTCTTTTGAGCAGTGTATATATATATATATATATATATATATATATATATATATATATATATATATATATATATATATATATATATATATATATATATATGCCAGCAACACTCATGACAATGACAAAACAATTACATTGTCAATCATGTTACGTTATTATTAAAATGTTTCCTTTTCTTTTAGATTTACTTTTTAACACACTACTTCTACGCTGCAAAGCGCGGGTATTTTGCTATTTATGTATATGTATATATGTGTATGTGTGTGTGTATGTGTATATATATATATATATATATGACAGCACCACTCATATCCGTAACAAAACAATTACATTAACAATCATCTTACGTTATTTTTAAAATGTTTCCTTTTTCTTTTTCATAACTTCTTTAACACACTACTTCTTCTCGGCGCGGTATTTGGCTAGTGTGTGTATATATATATATATATATATATATATATATATATATATATATATATATATATATATATATATATATATATATATATATATATATAGGATAAGGAATATATATAAGGAATATATAAGGAATTTTTATTAAGTCGACAGAAATGTCTTTGGTAGGAATTTAAGTTAAATGTAGGCATCATTGCATAAAAATAGAAATGTAAAGAGTAAATTCGCCTTACATTCCAACCAAAGATATTTGTGTCGACTAAATAGAACTTGAAAAGATAAATTTTTTTCAAATGTGATCGCGCAATTCAGATCAAGTTGATGCACTACATCGAGCTCGCGTGCTATTGAAGTTTCGCCTGCGTGCTTCAATAAGTCACCCTCCCCTCGTTCTTACTTTTTTCCAATCATCTAATGATTACACGGAGTATGGCTTTACCAAAACAATCATTGATGTCGAATAAAGTATCCATTATTCATAAAGCTTCAATTGGTGATCTGTCTTTCTGCGTTAACCGCATATTTTTTTCATACGTCTCAAACCAAGGGAATGCGAGGGTAAAATGAATCGGGAAGCGCTGATATATATGTATGTGTATGTGTGTATATATATATATATATATTGTCAGAGATGTACGGGGACACTGCCCGGCCGGGACGCCTGGACAGTCCCCAACGGGGACAATACTTCTCCTCAGCCATGAGAGGGCAGCCGCCTCGGTCTATTTGGGGCCACAGAGACGGAGCTGGGATGCCCGTGTGAGGATGTGGCCACCGCCAGGGGGCGCCCGGTCAGTTGGGGAGTCCTGGAGGGCAACATTTCCGCCATACCAGGAAGTGCTCCGGAACGGTTCTAAGGCGACCGGAGTGCTTCCAGGGGCTTTCCTGACACTTCCGCCACACCAGGAAGTGACGCCAAGGGGAGCACCTGGGCCTCATCCGGTCCTGATAAAGGAGCCGCCTCCTTCCAGACGGAGAGCCAGAGTTGGGAGGAAGGAGACGAAGCTTGTGAGGAGGAGGAGGAGGAGGTCCAAGAGAAAGAGAGAGAAAGAAAGAAGAAGAAGAAAGGAAAGAGTTGGTGAAAGAAGAAGAAAGGAAAGAGTTGATGAGAGAAGGCATTGTGGTGCAGTAAAGGAAAAATAAATAGCGTGTTTTATACATCCTGGTGTCGGTCTGACTGTGTTGGGGGTACGGTTTCCACAATGGCGCCCGAACAGGGACCAACCCCCTGCTAAAAGGGGGGGGACCCGTCTTTATAAATATTTTGTGGAGCCAACCCCGCACAACAGACGAAGGCGCACTACCGCCGCGACACGCAAGCCGCGCTGACGCTCTGGAAACGCCCGCTGTAAACCACGCCAGACGGACGTCTCTGTTATGGGGAAGAAAAAGGGCAACCGGGCCCTGAAGGTAGCGATGCCTCTACCCGGCGTCGTTGTTGCGGCTGCACGGGGCGGCGGGGCGGCGGAAGAAGCCGCCCGGCGACAGCGGATTCGAGAAGACGGGATTCGGGAGGTAAGTCTCATGTCGGAGGGTGATACGCTTGGCGGGACTTACCTGCGGTCGCCTGGTCATGTTTTTAGCAGGGGACTGCCCGAATCCGTCTGTGGTCGAAGCATGCCGACCGTGGTCTGACAACGACGACGACGGGAGACGCGAGGAGCCGCTCGACTGCAGAATGGCTGCGGGCGGAAGCTGCCCGGAAGTCTCTTCCCCGAAGACGTCTGCTCATAGGGTGGAGGGAGCGTTGGAAGACCGGAAGTTCCTCCCCAAAACAAGTACGGGATTGGACGGTGTGTGTTGTGTCCCCGCCGGTGAGTACAAGAAGGCGGGACCAACGAACGTCAATCCTGGGACACCCAAGACCCAACGGAGCATGCGCAGGAGCTCCACGGCTCCCAGCCGGCAGGTGAGTCAGAGAAATGTATCGACTTCAGTGCCGGCTGGCTTAAGTGACTTGTTATTGGCTGTACAGGAGTTAGAGAAAGTCTTTCGTCCTGTACAGCCTCTCTGCAGGTATTACAGAACCTGACGAGTGTGCTCAAGACGCTGGAGGAGACTACGGATGCGCCCTGAGAGCCGTACTGGGGTGGTTAACGCGCGACGGGATTCTCCAGTAAGTCTGATGCGCCGGTACAGGTAAGTGACACGGTACCGAACAGGATTATGGAATCCTTAGCGAAAAGAACCTGGATGTAACGGAAGGGATTCAAGTAGTAAGGGTTCCGACAGTAGATCGGGGGACGAGTACTGAGACCGCAGTACAAGCAGAGTCGGGGGGGCGGTGCCGGCTTGTATGTGTCAGCACCCAGACCACCCGGCGCCAAGAAGCGGCGGTGCTCGAGCCCGATCGAGAGGGGTGCAAACGGCAAGGGGTCCCGCTTTAATTCATAAGGGGATCCAAGCTGTTGCGGCACCCCAGAGCAACGGGAGGCCCCGGAGAAAAATGGAGGGGTCTCCGGACAGGGCAAAAAGAGTGAGCAAGAGCTCGTGTGCGGCGAGAGAGATCTCTCCGAGGCAATGGAGAGCTGCCCCGAGCCAAGCTGAACGGATACAGGCACGGGCGTTCCCGTCCTGTTTTCAGGCCCGGAGAACACCTGAAATACAAGGTGCGCCGGTGTTACAGGTGCCATGGAGCTGGGCATTTGTGGAGGCGTTGTCCGTATGCCCCGAGCAGAAATGCCATTAGGGCGCGCGGGACGACGCTCCGCACCTGTGTCTTCTTTTTCAGGTCCAGACCATGGAAGATGGTACGCGGGACCCCGAAATGGGAAACTGTTCACCCTCGCGGGGACGGGCCGCTTTGCCGGATGGGATTCAGCTGGGGAGGGGGCAGTGTCAGAGATGTACGGGACACTGCCCGCCGGACGCCTGGACAGTCCCCAACGGGGACAATACTTCTCCTCAGCCATGAGAGGGCAGCCGCCCGGGTCTATTTGGGGGCCACAGAGACGGAGCTGGGATGCCCGTGAGGATGTGGCCACCGCCAGGGGCGCCCGGTCAGTTGGAGAGTCCTGAGGCAACATTTCCGCCATACCAGGAAGTGCTCGGAACGGCGTTAAGATCGACCGAGTGCTTCCAGGGGCTTTCCTGACACTTCCGCCACACCAGGAAGTGACGCCAAGGGAGCACCTGGGACTCATCCGGGTCCTGATAAAAGGAGCCGCCTCCTTCCAGACGGAGAGCCAGAGTTGGGAGGAAGGAGACGAAGCTTGTGAGGAGGAGGAGGAGGAGGTCCAAGAGAAAGAGAGAGAAAGAAAGAAGAAGAAGAAAGGAAAAGAGTTGGTGAAAGAAGAAGAAAGGAAAGAGTTGATGAGAGAAGGCATTGTGGTGCAGTAAAGGAAAAATAAATAGCGTGTTTTATACATCCTGGTGTCGGTCTGACTGTGTTGGGGTACGGTTTCATATATATATATATATATATATATATATATATATATATATATATATATATATATATATATATATATATATATATATATTAATATATATATATATATATATATATATATATTTATAATATATATATATATATATATATATATATATATATTTATTAATATATATATATATATATATATATATATTTATTAATATAATATTGAAATAGTTTTACTGTGAAATAATGCATAGAGTACGTGCCACATGTTTAGCCCTAATTTTGGGGTCATCGGGCATACATACTCGGCGCTAGAGGCGAAGCCTCTTCCATTGCGCACGGCGTGTGGTTTGTCTATTTGAGAGTATGTATATCGGGGTGTATATAATATAAAAAGTGTTAAAGAAGTTATGAAAAAGAAAAAGTGAACATTTTAAAAATAACGTAACATGATTGTCAATATACAGTAATTGTTTTATGAATGTTGCTGTCATCAAGGATTTGATTATCATTATTTCTTTCAATCAGGTTCGTATTTGTAGGATGTGTTGTGTTCAAGTTTCATTCCGTGCTTGTCAATCGTTGTAAAGATAACAGGTTTCATTCATCGATTCATTTCTTACTGCATCAATAAACAGCTCGTCTTCCTCTTTATCTGAGACGTGACACACTGCATGCACGGGTTTTTTTTTTTTACACTGTCTTCCTTTAGCGGGACATTGACTTTTTCCACGGTGTGCTTTGTTTCCGCAGTAGTTGCACTTATGAATATGCTTGTATGTGTCAGGCACTTCATATTTTTTTCGTGCCTACTCAATTGTGTAATTCGGATTTTGTTCAGCACTCTTTGGAACTGTTGCTTTTTGTCTGTGCACTGCATCAGTTCACGTGAGCCACTCTGTGTACATGCATCGGTTCCCAGCTGTGCTGGTGCCATCTTGTGCGATGTCCACAGCTGTATGTAGATTATTTGTATTTAGATAGATAGATACTTTATTAATCCCAAGGGGAAATTCAGATAATTATAATAATAATGTTAGCTCAGACTCGGCACTTAAAACTTTGTCTCGCAGTTTCGCTGAGTTTGTGCCAAACACCACCCGGACCATCTCATCTTCGTCTGCATAAGCACAGTCCTTCACCCATGAATATTTAGCGACAGTGTTTCTATTGGATTTCCGCTGACGGACGGCCTTATATGGGCAGGCACTAAAGTATGTGGGAGACGAACTCCGCCTTCTACGGCCATCGAGCAGAGACGCTATTATAGTATATGGACGAAAAAATAGGTTCCAGTTATGACCATTACGTAGAATTTCGAAATAAAACCTGCCCAACTTTTGTAAGTAATTTGTAAGGAATGAGCCTGCCAAATTTCAGCCTTCTACCTACATGGGAAGTTGGAGAATTAGTGATGAGTCAGTGAGTGAGTGAGGGCTTTGCCTTTTATTAGTATAGATAGTATTTGTCCTGTATTGCCACCAACTATTTGTCTATATGGCCCTAATTACCCCAGTTCCTAAAATCACTGTAACCAGTATCCTTCAAACTTCATTTACCTTGTACCATGTTCTACAAACTTTAAAGGTTTGTACTATACCTTCTATCCGCTTTTAGCATGTTTAAACGTTAAAACCCAGTATCATACCATTTATGTCCCAATGTTGTATCTAATCCTAATGCAAAATTCCTAATACATCAATATTCACATTTGTTCAATCCATCTGTATCAATTACTATTACACAATAAAATTTACATTCTTCATGAAAAACAATAGTCAAACAAATGGTGCATTTTGCTTGTATCAGGAGACTTCTAGTTTAAACTATCTTCACCTTATAGCAACAGATTTAGACGTTTTGTCCTGAGCGTCTCTATTCCCAAAACACTCAACTATCCATTTATGTTAACTGTACTTATTATGTTAATAAAATCTAGTGCAGTACAGTGGAATTTCGGGTCAATCGGGTTATGACCAAAAAGTTCGCCAAACGTTTGGATTTGATCATGACCACACACTCAGGTGACAAACAAGCCTGTTTCCTTTCCGGTTTGTACGTGCCAATGATTTCCGCCTGTGTTCAGTTTCTCCCAGATTTATTCACTGAGAACTCTTTGTGCTCTATTTCGTTTCCCTTCTGTTTTGTACGCGCCAGTGATTTACGCACGTGTTCGGTCTCTCCATGTACAGTACATTGTTCTCGGTCAGACGTGCATTGTGCAGAGGGACTTTACCTCAGAACTGTACTATGCATTCTATGGTATAATTAACTATTTTTGTGCTTAAAAATCTTAAAAAAAATTTACATACAGTTTGTAACGGTCTGAACGGATTAATTGTATTTAAATACAATCCTATGGGGGAAATTACTTCAGGTCACGACCAAATTGGGTTGTGGCCAGAATTTTGGAACAAGTTACAGTCGTGACCCGAAGTTCCACTGTACACAGGTCTTCATTCATTGTATCCATTATGTTCTAAAATAGATACCTTAATCAAAAAATAAAGTCCACCATAGTTGTATCTAGTTTGACCGTTGTTGTGCACTCCACTCAATTAAAAGCATATTCATCATAACAAGTAAATCACCACAATATAAAGTCAATCTTAATATATCTACATACCAAAGGAAAAGTATTCACTTGACTCGAAATAAATACTATTGGCAGAAAATGTGGAACAAGAAGGTATCAGTCTGAAACTGAAAACTATGGTTATGAGACTGAAACTGAAAACTTCTGAATCCAGTCCTGTTAATTATTACAACTTGGCAAGAGCTAAATTTTCTAGTTCTCCTATACAGAACACAAATATGTCCAGGAGTGGCAAACCAAACTAAAGAAAAGAGACAGTAAAGTGGTGTGGAGTTTATTATATTTGTGTTCTGTGGAGGTTCTTGTTGAAAATTTTAAAGTATTTACTTTCTTATTACAGTCTTGAACTGGAGCTTAGGCAGGCATTTTCAATCCCCTATTCATAATGAATGTAATATAAGGCCAGTGTCCTCCATGGAACATCTCTGTCAGCATTGCAAGCAGAAGTGAAAGAATAAATCCACAATCTGGACTGGTAAATTCCTAATTATTTCTGGAAATGAGATATAAATTGACTAAAACATTTAACACTAGAATTACCAGAGCCTATGAAAAAACTTGTAGATATGGCCCACCTTAAATCCCATCGCACCTCTCCATCAGTGTCTTTTCTCCTGTAAATGTGCTGATAAAGACAAGCACCAAGCAGCCTGCTGTTCCATCCCCCTACTGCCGCAGAATGTGCACAAAGTTCTACCAGCTCATGCCTTGATTATGTGGGAATGAAGTGCTGGAGTGGAAATAATAGATCGTTATTTGGAACACATGCATTTCACGTGTGTTCCGTTCTACAATAATCTGTGTAAACACATTGTTAAAACAGAAAAGTTTTTCATATTTTAGTAATAAATGACAAAATATTGACATAAACTACATAATTTGAGAAGTCTGAAGTCCAAAGATCAAATAAACACTTTCACAAAAGGTTCAAGGATAAGATAACCGCTTCCATGGCATAGCGATAAAATTTGCTGACTTGTAATCAAGAGTCCCTGGTTCCATCCCAGTGTAAAGAATTCTGCAATACACACATACATTTGGTTTGCATTTGTACCAGACAGTGTACATTTATAGTACTTGTAAAAGTTACCATTTTTTGTTTTTCACTTTTATTCTCTCAGTCACAATCACGATACATACTACCACCCTAGGTATCTGACGCTGTTAGTTTTTATGTGAAACTGGGAATAACTGTAGATGTGAATGGTGTTTTGAGGCAATGGAACTGGATATTCTCTGATCTGGAGGGATAAAAGCTGACACACAAACACTGGTGAATCTGCCTTCTTTGTATCTCACCGTCACTTGATTTTTTTTTTTTTTATTCAGTTTTATTGAGTATTCCTGTTCATGCTGAATTAGTATGCACCTCATGGTCTATGATGTAAAAGCTGCACTGACTAAAAAGGAGACATAGGTAGATATGAAATTTGGAATAATTCATTTTATGACCTATATAGTACATTTCGGAAAACATTGTGGCATGGATGCAACATTATTCATATTCTTCATATTCATTCGCATAACATCTTGCAGTTGTAATAAGTGACCGCGTGTTTTTTTTTTTTTTCCCCCTGATCTTGTCATTCTCCATGTTGCTATGTGGTGATTCTTTTATACTCCAGGACATGCAGAGGAAGGAGCTGGGAGAGCTCTGTGCACGTTCTGCGGAGGTTGGGGGATGGAATAGCAGGCTGCTTGCTGCTTGTCTTTATTGGCACATTTACAAGAGAAGAGACGCTGATGGAAAGGTGTGATGGGATTTAAGGTGGGTTGGATCTATGAGGCTCTGGTAATTCTATTGTTAAGCTCCACATTCTCTTTCCCAATTGCTCTATTTGCAGAATATTGTTCAATTATATGTTGTCTTGGGATTTACATTATTTAGAAAAGAAATTTGTTTTTCACTTCATTTAAGGCAAACAGGTTATTTACAATTATCTTAAAATACATCTGTTATTCTCAACTTTTAATCTTAAAACTAAAATAGATTCATATCCCAGCTATTTTTCTTTAAGCTTTAATATGTTACTAATTAAAAATCGACACTTCCATTTCTACCTATGGGTTTAGAATTTAACTTAGTGTCCAGAATGTTTTATCAGAGCATCAAATTATAGAAAATAAAGCTAAAGCTTCTATTGGCACGTAAGAGATTCAAATTACTTGTGAACAAGGAGTGATGGGAAAAGAAATTAGCATCTCATACTGTATCAAATGTCTTATAATAAAATCAAAAATTTTACTTTTTATTTAAAAATGCACGCATGGTGTCCATCACACCATTGCAAACTGTGCTTTAAAGAACATATTTTGATATGCTTAATAATACTGATTTCTTTTACTGTAACCTCCTGTTAAGGCTAGTTGTTTAAGCACGCTTTTTCGTTGATGCCATCCTGAGATGCTTGTTCCAGCTTCTCCAGAGCGATCTGCAGAAAAAGCACAGTCTACCCTTTTTGTTAGTTAACCTCCCTTCTGTACAGCATATCTTGGTAAAGAACACTACCTAGACCAGAAAAAAGTGCTCATCACCAGCTTTCTTGCTATCCTAGAGAATGTTGTTGGGTTTTTATTTATTTCTTTTTATTACTTTAAATTTAAAAATGTAATTTAAAATTACTAAAATAACTTTCTTCCATTTGAGTATGGCCAGTACTCATGGAAAAAGGCACACACATTTATTCTAAATATGGACCTAATCATATTTATTTTCAAGTTTAATTCAAAACACATATTTATGCACATCTTTATCGCTTTATTTCAAACAACACTACATATTTTCGCACAATGTCTTTAACCAAACTCACTTAAATTCCTTCAAATGCACTTCAGTCACAGAGATCTTACACATTGTACAACATACTCAAACTTAAACTGTATTTAACACATTATACATATTCTGATTCTTCTTATACCTTTTGAAATGTGCCACCATCCTTGAAATGTCTGTGAATATAACAACTGTCCATTCTAGTTTATAGGATATCTGATCTCTTAGTCATCCTTCAGTACATTTTGCATATTACAGTAATCCCTCCTCGATCGCAGGGGTTGCGTTCCAAAACCCCCCGCGATAGGTGAAAATCCGCGAAGTAGAAACCATATGTTTGTATGGTTATATTTATATATTTTAAGCCCTTAGAAACTCTCCCACACTGTTTATAAATATTCTCAGCACAGTTATACAGTAAACCCTTATTTATCGCGGTTAATCCGCTCCAGACAGATAAATGAATTTCCACGAAGTAGGATTCTTTATTTATAAATCTAATATTTCCGCAGTTAGAGCATTGAAAACCTGTTTATGACCTTCTAAATATGTTTTTTAACATTATTAGAGCCCTCTAGACATGAAATAACACCCTTTAGTCAAAAGTTTAAACTGTGCTCAATGACAAGACAGAGATGACAGTTCTTTCTCACAGTTAAAAGAATGCAAACATATCTTCTCTTCAAGGTGCACGTCAGGAGCGGAGAATGTCAGAGAGAGAGAGAGTAAAGTAAACAATCAAAAATCAATAGGGCTGTTGCGCAAGTATGCAAGGACCGCGATAAAGCAGCCGAAATGAAGGGATCAATGTGAAGGTAGCCTTTCAGCATTTTTTACAGGAGCATCCATACGCATCTAAGCAAACAGCCTCTGTGCAAACAGCCCCTCTGCTCACACCCCTCCAGGCAGGCAGAGAGTGAGAGAGACAGAGAAAGCAAACAATCAAAAATCAATACGTGCTACTAGAGTTTTTAAGTATGCACGGGAAGCATATCGTATATCATTGAGGAGTTTTATTGAATATGTAATACATGCTCTGATTGGGTGGCTTCTCAGCCATCTGCCAATAGCATCCCTTGTATGAAATCAACTGGGCAAACAAACTGAGGAAGCATGTACCATAAATTAAAAGACCCATTGTCCGCAGAAATCCGCAAACCAGCGAAAAATCTGTGATGTATATTTAGATATGCTTACGTTTAAAATCCGCGATGGAGTGAAGCGATATAGCGAGGGATCACTGTATACGTACTACTCATATTGCAAGACCTCACTCATTTATCAAGTTAAAATTTATGACAAAATTTAGTTCATCTTGCAAAACACTCACAGACCAAGTTACTTGCAATCCAAGGTTTTACTGTATTACTGTGTTAGAGTGGGGATATGCTGATTTGTCCATAATGGCACTCAGTTTTAATTCTTTCCTTTACTACTGCCTCCATGGGGTTCAGCGCATCCCATAACTGTGCCTGCCCTTTGTAATTAGCTTGTTGATCTGGTGAAGCCTCTAAAGTGGTTACTAGCACAGCACACCACAGCATAGAAAAATTGCACTGGCCATCACAGAAATATAAAGGATGTCACTACATTCATTAAATGAGTACAGCCTCCTAAGAGATGGCACAGTGGCACAGTAGTAGCACTGCTGTCTTGCAGTAAGGAGACCTGGATTTCCTTCCTGGGTCTTCCCTGTGTGGAGTTTGCACGTTCTCCCTGTGTCTACATGGGTTTCCTTTGGGTGCTCCAGTTTCCTCCCACAGTCCAAAGACATGCAGGTTAGGTACATTGCCGATCCTAAACTGTCCGTAGTGTGTGCTTGGTGTGTGTGTGTGTGTGTGTGTGTGTGTGTATGTATGCGCCGGCGCCTTGCCCGGGGTTTGTTTCCTGCCTTGCACCTTGTGTTGGCTGGGATTGGCTCCAGTGGACCCCCTGACGTTAGGATATAGTGGTTTAGAAAATGACTGACTGACAATCTCCTAAGAATAAAGAGCCTGCTTTGCCTTTTCTTAAATAGTTTTATCTGAGTTATGAGACTATGGTCAAAATTAAATGACAGGTTTAACTGTTTCCAGGAGTGCAACACCTTTACATGAAAGGTGAAACCCTGAATAGTGACCAAACACAGAGGCTGTTTGGTGCGGTGAAAGTCAATATCAAGCTATCTCAACATTTTTTTTTTTTTTGTTGCTTAAAATTAGTTGCTGACAGTTCTTTCCCACCAAGAAACAAAAGGTCTCCACTTGATTGCTATACCAGTTCTCAACCTTCCCTTGTTAATACACCCCATAAGTGCAGAGTGATCTGAGAATTTCTGCCAGTGACATGGCCTAAGGCCATGTGTATAAACGGTGCATACGCCCATTTCTACACACACTTTGAGATGTATAAAAACTAAACTTGGTGTTAAGCTACACACATTTTCATGGCGGCCTCCTCACTTTCTGCTTGATTTTGCAAACTGGGGCACCCAACGCCAAAGCAGTTCTACTGTTTCTGCATGGTCTCTTTTCTCCCAGTTGCATCAATGATGCAGGATTTATCAAAATGTCGGATAATGGGAGGTGTTAAGAAAAAGCCTATTAAATGTCAAACTATGTTATAATTTTACACATTATGAACCTAATACAGTGGAACCTCGGTTCACGAACGTCTCTGGATACTTACAAATCAGGTTATGACCAAAAAGTTCACCAAAGTTTTGCATCTGTTTAACGAACGAGCCAGTTTCCCTTTTGGTTTGTGCGCACCGATGATTTCCGCACGTGTTCAGTCTCTCCCTGTGCATTCCCTGTGCAGCAAGAGAGAGAGAGCACAAGAAAGAAACACGGGCAGGCGGGCGGTCGCGAGAAGGAGACACACACGTAAACACACACACACACGCGTGTGAGAGACACTCGCATACACACACAAAGCGCGCAAGAGACATGCATACACACGCACACACGTGCACGTGCGCGCAAGAGACACACGCACACAGGCGCGCGCACGCACACACACCAGAGAGGGGTGGCCACATAATCCAGTGTAATCATGTTTTACAACAAAACAACAGAAAAATAGACTACGCTCACGCTCGCAACTTGCAGTTCTTGTTGCCAATTGATGCGTTTTTTATTTTTTTTTTTTGCGGTGGGACGTCGGATAATACAGAATGTTGGATAAGTGAGACTCTACTGTATACATAATTCACTAAGGGCACGCAAGACAGCGAGCACAAGCAAGACAGAGAGCCCCGCCCGCCAACTCTAACCCTCCTCCCCCATGTGATACGCAAGATAGAGCCACCCCCACCAACTGTAACCCTCCTCCTGTGTCCACTGTCGCTCTCGAAGCATCTGCACTGCTTGCTTATGTGCCTGCACGCAACAACCCACCAAACACAGCCTTAGTCGCTTTCATCTGTGCTACAGTCCACATGAGAGAGACACACACACACACACAGGCACTCAAGAGAGACACACACATGAGAGACCGACACACACGGGCGCAGACGTGTATTGTTGCAATGTTACTTTTCTTGGTTGTTTATTAAATTACGGATTTTTCAAATGTTCATTTTTTTCCCTGTGCTTAAAACTCATTAAAAAAAAAAAAGTGTTTTAGCTAGCGGTTCGAGCGCTATAGCGTGAACTCTTGCAGTGTTAGTTTTCTGTTGTTCAAGGTTTTCTCAGTGTTATTCAGTGTTTTTACATTTAGTTTGCTATTACACTGTGCATTCTATGGTATAGTTAATTACTGTATATTTGTGCTTAAAACTCACCCCTCCCGCCCACCGCCTCAAGCATGCGCATTGCTTGCTCATGTGCCTGTCACCAAACACATCCTCACTCGCTTTGGTCTGTGCTACAGTCCACATGCAGTTGTGAGCCACGTTGACTGTTCATGTTGATAATGATGCGGCATATGCTACGCCGTGGGTTGGCTAGTACAGTATATTGAAATTAATTGTATATCAGTTTAGGCATTTGGTTGTAATCATTCTGTAACAATATAATGGTGCATACAATGGCCAATTATTCTAAATACCATAGCTGCTTTAGCATTGTTACTTTCAGTACACCTCTGAGTATCTTAACCCATTGCATCTGTGTGTGGAATCACAACTGTACAGCATCCCCTTTAGCCATGGAATCAGCCTAGACACTCTTCTCTGGCCCCTTTTCTAGCACTGCTATGTCCTTTTTGTAGCCTGGAGACCAAAACTGCACACAGTACTCCAGATGATGATCCATGGATTTGTACTCCACATATCGTGCTATATAACCTAACATTCTGTTTGCCTTCCTATCACTAGAAACTTACGAAGCTTAAGATTTTTTTCTTTGTCCCTGAGCTCCATAAATTTTCCTGACATATGCCGAGAAACTTGTAGCTCCTTCTCAGTCTGCCAATAGCCCTCTTTTGTGTTGCAAATGTGTGGTTTAGCCAAACGCAGCCTGCTACACCCCCACCTCCCTTTCTGTCAGAGGAAGGCATTGCCCTGCTGAAATCAGAAATATTTATCTGGTGATGCCTTTGTAAGAAATTATATAGGTAATGAAATACTGTGATTTGAAATACATACATTTCATTTATTTTATAGATATATTAAAAATGGCACTGACCCTTATGGAACACCACTCTTAACATCATCCAATTCTGAAAAGATTCCTTTCACCATCACCCTCTGCCCTGTGCCTGAGCCAATTTTGCACCCATCTACAAACATTACCCTGAACTCCCAACTTCTTTTAGTTTGATGCCCAACCTCTCATTGGCACCTTATCAGATATTTTTAGAAAGTCAAGATAAATATCATATGCTCCACTTTGATTATATCAATTTGTTGCTTCCTCATAGAGTTCTAGCATGTTAGTAAAACATGACCTCCCTCTACTTAATCCATGCTGGCTCTTCAGTAAAATTCCTGTAGTTCCATGTGGTGCTCAATGTTTCCCTTAACACTAGAATTACCAGAGCCAAAGAAAAAACGAAAATACTAAGTCCTTTCATTAATTTTCTTGTGATGCATGTTGAGCTTACTGGCCTATATTTGCTTGAATCGCTTGGTCACCCTTTTTATCAAACTGGAAAATATATTTGCAATTTTCCAGTCCTTCGGAATCTCCCCAGTACATGGTGACTTCCTTAGAATATGTGTCAAGTGTTTATATATGTATTTGCTAGCCTCCTCAAGAACTCTTGTAAATTATCTGATCTTAGTGATTTATTTGATTTCAGCCTGTTTTAATCTGAGCGGTACTTCTCCTCTACAATTTCCAAATCCTTCAGTACCTCTTTAGTAGTCTCATTTATCAGTGGGCCACTCCACTTCCTCACTTGCGAAGACCTAAGAAAAATGCAAGTTTTGAGCATTTCACATGAAATTCTCACTGGTTATTTGTTTACGAATATACACCTTGAATTTCTGCAGTAGAACTGACGACTTATGTTAAGGGTCTTTTTCCATACTGGCAAAGCGGTTATCCAGATGATTTGGGATGTCATCAACAAGTGGCTTTCAGAACTTTTTAGAGTGATTTTATTTTGTTAGTTTTGAACTGATGGTGAATAGTTGGAAACAGACATTCAATTTGAGTGTTCATCTCACACTGCAGTATGTCAGTTTGAAACGCACTTGGTGGGGAAAGCTATTTCTGAACATCCGAACCTAAAATGCAGTGGACTTATAATCAAGCAGTTTGACAATGTTACCAAATAAAATAAAATAATCAAGAATAAGTTAACTGCACTTGCATAGGAATTCTCAATCAATTCTGAGCAGATATCCCTGATTACTGTATCTTTATGTTCTGCAAGAAAAGTAAAGTTCCAGCGTGTTGCATTGGGTCTTATTAGCTGATGTCTTTTACTAGTTTCAGCCACAGCTGAATGAGAACTCTTTTGTTCCACTATGTGTGGCACTTATATAAGAAAGTGTCAAGAAGTTCCTTTTACAGCTCAGATTTAGCCTTTAAGATATACAGTTGTGTTCAGAATAATAGTAGTGTGTTTGTTTATTTTATTATTATTTTTTAAAGAAGTGAATAACACTCATCATACTCGTAATAGCTTTTATTTCCATACATGCAAATGCATTGGGAACCCTGCACATTCTATTCCAAATCAAAACGTGAAAGTGAAGAAATGAACCCTTTAACTTGGATTTTCAGAGAGAAATACACAATAACCAGCATGTAATAATTCTTTGCATTTATATAGCGCTTTTCTCACAACTCAAAGCGCTTAGCAATTACAGGTTAAGGGCCTTGCTGTGGGCCCAACAGAGCAGAGTCCCTTTTGGCATTTACGGAATTCAAACCGGCAACCTTCCGATTGCCAGTGCAGATCCCTAGCCTCAGAGCCACCACTCCGCCTACAACATTTACTGCCTTCCTTCAATAAGAGCTGTAATTGACACTTTTTTTTTTTTTTAAACAGAATGAATGACCTCACTAATTGAACTCCACACTACTATTATTTCACCCATCCGTTTTCCAACCCGTTGAATCCAACACAGGGTCACGGGGGTCTGCTGGAGCCAATCCCAGCCAACACAGGGCACAAGGCAGGAACCAATCCCGGGCAGGGCGCCAACTCACCTCAGGACACACACACACACCCAGCACACACTAGGGACAATTTAGAATCGCCAATCCACCTAACCTGCATGTCTTTGGACCGTGGAGGAAACCGGAGTACCTGGAGGAAACCCACGCAGACACGGGGAGAACATGCATACTCCTCACAGGGAGCACCTGGGAAGCGAACCCGGGTCTCCTAAATGCGAGGCAGCAGCACTGCGCCACCGTGCCGCCCCACTACTATTATTTTGAACACGTAATTTTCAATTAATGGTTCAATTACACAGAAATCCAACAGTCATAACATGCATGCTGCTGATTCTATTACTCTGTTACACATATTAGCAAAATATTTTGCCATGTAGAAATCTAATTTCTATCAATAAACCATAATTGATCAGATTAGTGATGTCTGACTATTATTTTGAACACAACTGTGTACTGCTGACACCAAATTTAGTGCTGATGTCTAGGTAGCTGAAAGACCAAGCCATCATCCTCATCAACAATACTTTCCACACCTTGTTATTGCATGTTCTTGTTCCTGCACTTGGCCCTCAGTCTTATTTTTCTTTTTGAAGTGCATTTATACAGTAGGACTTATTTTAGTAAAGTGTTCTTCACTGAGTGCCGCTCAGACTGCTGTGAACACATTTTCAGGTGTAAATTATACTACTTACAGAATTAGTACTGTAATAAGAGAACAGACAATTATAAAGGTTCTGTTGCACCTCGAAGGCAAACCCTGTATATAGAAATTGTGCAAAAGGTGCAAATTATTTGGGACTTTGTTGCAAGTTCACAGAGTCTGTTCAAGATGGTTGCACTTCTGGTTTTGATGGTTCCTATGTCCAGGTGGAGTGGCCCCAGAAATGACATCATGGTTGGTGGCATGTCAGTCTTCCTTTCAGCAGAGAGGAGAGAAGAAATAGTTCTTGCTTGGCCCCATCATGTGTTCTGGGGGAGTAATAACCAGGCACATAAGTTGTTCCCCCAAGCACACGCATTAGACTTGAGTATAAGGAGTTTTTTAAAAACATAGTAAAAACTGATTAACATAAATAGAACCAACAATATCTGCCCATTAATTAATTATTGAACTATGGCTAGTACACACCCCTCCTTGAACCGTCACCTTATCGTGGTGGAGGGGTTTGCGTGTCCCAATGATCCTAGGAGCTATGTTGTCCGGGGCTTTATGCCCCTGGTAGGGCCACCCAAGGCAAACTGGTCCTAGGTGAGGGATGAGACAAAGAACGGTTCAACAAACCTCCAATACAGCAATTCGCATCTGCGACAAACATGCGTCTTCTTAGATGCTCCTGCACTTTGTACACACCCCCCTCCCACCTCGCTACCACCGTGGTCGGGTGTCTTGGTGGATTATATATAGAAAGGCAGCCAAAACCGCACAGAGCAATGAAAAGTCTATACGTGAATCACAAGTGCATCTGGACTGTGCAAAGACAACAACGACTCGAGTGACGAGTTGGAGGTGAGCACATGAGCAGGCAGTGTATACTGAACGAGAAATCAGCAGACTAGCATGACGGAGGGAGCGGAGTGGACGTCCTCCTCTCCTCCCGTTCCACCCTCCGCGCCTGAGCGCCGCACGGACGATTGTGTGTTGGTTCGTTCCATGCATTGGTTAAAACCCAATGAAGGAGGCAGTCTTTAAAAACCAATAAACCCTGTGCCTCTGTTTCATTACCGTCTCACCTACTTCACCAATGCAGGCCCTGCAACAGTCGAGACACTCTCTCGGCAGCTGACCTTCTCTGTGACTGACTGGTTCACAGAGGCACCACATGACTAGGCTGTTTAATTTCCTTCATCAGAGGATATTTTAGATTGTTATTTACAACACAGGTTAATGCAGTTAACATTAACTTGTAGAACAGGTCCATCTTTTATGTCAGTTAAATGTGATAGATGTGCCCTGGTGTGTTTCTATTTGGTTGCCTGACTAAATATTCAACCAGTCCCCTTCATTTTGAAGGATCCCTGTTTGTGGGCAAGGAGATTGCATCAGAATGTGATTACCATGACATGCTCCAATGAATGGTAGCCCTTATTCGGCTGAGGCTGAGCCTTAGCCATGTGCTTGCACATAAGTGGGCATACCTTTTTAAATTGCTCAGGTAGGTGCACACCCTGTTTTGAGTATGATAGATATGTGGCTGCATTTGGCTTCCTAGCCTTCATGCACCATGTCAAAAAAAAACTGCTCAGCTGCTGCCCAAAGGGAGAAGAAGCCAGCTGGCATGTGCGGCACCCCCTTGATATGCATAAATACAGTTAACAGCTGGTGCCGGTCATAGCCATTCTCCATGACCACCTTTCTTAACATTTGTATTAACATTCTATTAACATCTAGTTAACATGTTATACAAGCCCATTGGTCTGAGGGTGGAAGACCAACATTTTGAAGTGCTTGATTTAGAGGAACGTGTCAGGTGTACAGTCGTGGCCAAACGCTTTAAGAATGACACAAGTATTGGTTTTCACAAAATTTTTACTCACAATGTTGCCTAAGAACACAGCCATGAATAAAGAATGGTACCAAAACATCCTCCAAGAATCTCTCAACCATCTGAGAACAGTTTGGTGACGAACAATTCCTTTTCCAGCATGATGGAACACTGTGCCATAAGGCAAAAGTGCTAACTAAGTGGCTCGGGGAACAAAACATAGAAATTTTATGTCCATGGCCAGGAAACTCTCCAGACCTTAATCCCATTGTGATCTTGTGGTCAAAAACTCAAAAATTCTGACAAACTCTAAGCATTGATTATGCAAGAATGGGCTGCCAGGATTTGGCCCAGAAGTTGATTGACCACGTTCCAGGGTGAATTGCAAAAGCCCTGAAAAAGGGCCAACACTGCAAATATTGACTCTTTGCATAAACTTAATGTAATTGTCAATAAAAGCCTTTGATGCTAATGAAATGCTTGTAATTATATTTCAGTATACCATAGAAACATCTGACAAAAAGATCTAAAAACACTGAAGCAGCAGACTTTTGTGAAAACCAATATTTGGATCACGACTGTAAACAGGGGACCCTTGAGCCGTAAGAATCTTTTTAGGGATCCTTAGAAAGGTGAAAACCCATTCAAGCCTGCCAGGAGATGGTCCCCATTGTTTGCCACTCACAGTGGGATGGCTTCAGGATTGGCATATCCAGCCATTCTATCCAGCAGTAGCATAGATTTGTGTCCCCTACAACAGGATTCAAGCAGGCCTCCACAACAGGTAGCAATGATAAATTGGTCTCCAGCTCTATGAAGATGATTAATTGTATTCTGTTTTGTAGGATGTATTTAACCCTTTTTTTTCTTTTTCTACAAGGTTTTTTGGGAGTTTTTTTTTTCTTGTCTTCATAGCATCGAGGCAGGCAGGTGAGTGTGCATGAGTTTAGGCTGCCAACCAGGGTCAAAATCAAAAATCTCTGCCACACATTAAAATTCAAACTTTGCATTGTATTTTGATATTTATGAATGCCAGTACTCGTTTACTTAAATGATAGGTAGGTAACTACTTGATGGATATACCAGTATTTTAGTCCTGTGGTTTTTGTCCTGGGTATGATGTTAAACTGCATCCGGTCCTGTAAGCAGTCCTTCAACTTGCAGGAAAATCATGGGATTGGTGGCAGGGTTGACACTCCAGCCACCTTTTCTTTTTTTCTCTTTTTTTTAATCACACAACTCTGAGAAGAAAATAATCCTTTTTGCTCTCTGTGGGAGTAGCTTTGCAGCAGCCATCCATAGGAAGGTTTCTCACATTATGAAGGGGATGGGGGGAAAGCCCTCTGGAGCCCCATCCCCAGGAGAGTCAAAACCGTCAGAGAGCCAATGGGGTCAGGCCTGACGGGGATCATAACTGTTGTGGTGCAGGGGCATTGCACGCTGCATGGAAGCACTCGTGTCCAAGTTTGAGGTGGCCCATCAGGGTGGGGGCATGGAACATCTTGTCTATCTGGCATGATGATCATCTTCCTCTGCTGTTGGAGGAGCTGCGTAAACTCTACATTTTTAGTAGTGGCGCTCTCTGAGGTAGGTACACCTTTTATGATCTGGTCGCTCTGATGGCTGTCATACTCCAGGAGCAGCTGTTGCTGTAGCAGATCAGCTTCTTCCAATGGTGTCCGATGCCACTCCTTTCAATGAGCATATTATGAGACTGAATATGGCACCCTGTAGGTGCCTTGTCTGTTGTCTCAGTGTATGCTCTGACCAAGGTGACTGATGTCTCGTGTAGAGGAGCCATTTTATTCACAATTTCGCTCGGTGGTTGATGGGCGCCTCTGAGGTGACACTCCTCTTTGGTTAAGGTTTACTTCTTTGTGACCACTGGCACTGACAGGGCTGGCTACGAAGATTGTGTTGGTCCCCATAGGTCTGGTGACTGTGGTGAAAGTGGTGCCATGTTCATTCACTTTGCAAAAGGTCAGAGGCTCTGAATTGCTGATTCCTGGTTCCAGCACCCTGAGCTACATCATTGGACTTTGTACTCAAATACTGGTGGTGCTGTAAAGTAGATAGATCACATCCTTGTGGGCAGATGCTGTTACAAAACTGCAGGGTCCACAGAAGTGCCCAGTTTGTGAATTCTGACCACTGACTTCTTGTTGGTACCCTGAAGATCCAGCTTACCACCTACTAGTAAAATGAAGCTGAATCTGGCCAGTCTCCAAGATCAGGCTGTTTCTGGTCAGTCTACATGCAGCTTGTATGAGAAACTTGCGGATTTGGTTGTGACTGCCTATCCTAAAGTGATGTGGGACACCTTCCGTGACAAGACCCTGAAGGTTGCTGAGGGTTGTGTTGGTGTTACTGGTGTTCTCAGAAGAAAGTGTTTCATCTTGTGGGGCACCCTGAATATGAAGAGGAATCACGGTACATGGCTTGAATAAGGAGGTGTATTTTGGAGAAATCTGTGAGCAAGTGACACACCATCTATGGTCTAGTGACTCATGTCATGCTTAGAGGAATCTAAGCATTATGCACATCCAAATCTGTTCCTTAGAGAATCAGTCAGTGCAGCTGATGGAATGGTCCTTATGGATGGCACAGCAGTTATGACCAACTGGGCTGGCTACTTTGAGCAGCTATTTAAAGCTTATCCTCCATCTAGTACGTTGGATATCTCTTGGTCCATGGTTCTTGTGGCCAACCCTCCAGTTAACCAACTAATCTTGCTGAGATTGCACATGTGGTGAACCAGCTGAGGGTAGGGTAGGCTGCAGGGATCTGTAGTATCCAGGACGAACTTCTCCAGGCTGGTGGTAAGGCTGTCCTCCTGGCATTGCAGGCAATCTTTGCTTCCATTTGAGAGACTGGCATCATCCCAAATGACTGGAAAACTTGGGAAGGGTGTTCGCTTGTATTGCTGCAACTACAAGGGAATAACACTGCAACTACAAGGGAATAACACTGCTCCCGGTGCGGGTGAGATCCTTCCTAGGATCGCCCTCAATAGGTGCTCAGATCAGATGCTCACCTAGCAGTGCCCTGAGCAGTCTGGTTTTATGCTCAACAAGTCTACCATCAACTGCATCCTGGCACTAAGGATTCTCATGGAGCGCAAACACCATATCGGCAGTTTCTTTGTAGCCTTTTTCGATTTTCATAAAGCGTTCGACTTGGTTAATCAAGCTGTACTGTGGGACATTCTGATACTTTGTGAGATCTCCTCAAAGTTGCTGCATATCATGGCTGGCCTGTACAGTGGTACTGTGAGTGCTGTGCAGAGTGGAGACAGGACTTCTGCATTTTTCCCAGTTGATTCAGGGTTGTGCTCTTGTTCCTACTCAGTTCAGTGCTTGCATGGACTGGGTTTTGGGCAGGGTTTTGGGGTCCAGCGACTGTGAGGCATCTGTTCGCGAAGAAAGATTCACTGATCTTGACTTTGCTGACAATGCTGTGATCTTTGCAGAGTCAATGGGGGCTCTGATTGAGGCCCTCGAGAGACTGAGCGAGGAGTCTGAGTGTCTGGGCTTGCAAGTGTTCTGGATAAAAACCAAGAGCCAGGCCTTCAATGACTTCTTAGGCACAGCCATCAGCAGCGTGTTTGTCTGCGGAGAGAGTGTCGACCTTGTCGAGAAGTTTGCTTACCTTGGCAGCAACATTAATGTCTCTAGTGACTTCCTATGAAGTCAGTAGGTGGATTGGGAAAGCAGGGGGTCATAATGTTGCTGGAAAAGTGTGTGTGGCGCTATCTATATCTATGCTAAAGGATGAACGTCCAAGTCTTTAGAGTCCTGGCGGTATCGCAGTATAACTTGCACTATAACATGGTGAAGCACAAAAGAAATGTGCTTACGCACAGAAAAATCCAGATGCAGGAATCTGTGCGCATCTAACTTCCACGCTCTTCCTACATAAATCCCGATCAGCGTGAAAACTAACGCCGCACGATTATGACGCCCAAATCCCCCCAGTGGGCGCCTTTGAATATGAAATAATATAAATAAGCCTTAAGCGACCTTCTTGAAAAGACAATGGAAAACGGGAAAATATAAAAATTTCAGCAATACCGGGGGGAAAAAGGAAAAAACCTTTTGTTCAAAAAAAACCGGGTATAATCAACAAATGAAGTTGATGGGACATAGCGTGTTGGAGAAATTTAAAACCACATTCACAAAATGTTTTGTGGGGGAAAAAAAAAAGAAGTCACATATAAAAGGTTCCGGAAAAGAAGAGTTGAAGCCCACGCCCCGGTTCATATAAAAGTTTTTGGGTACAGAAAAAAAAGGCCGGGGAAAAAAAGCCGAAATTCACAATCTCAAATTTTCCACTTTAACCCGGTTTTTTTTTGTCATTTAGTGAACATTATAAACTTCATCTTAAAAAATGTTTAATTTAAACCCAGTTTCTAAAAATTAAATCTTTAAGTACCCCGAAATGTTTTTGTTTTGTATTTGATCTTTACCAATGTGATTTTGTTGTGAATCACTACTTGCTTTTTAAAAACTGGCTCTCTTCCTCCAACTGAACCAGACCCATTACATTTGTGTTTTATAGCTCTCTGAATAACTAAAATACGGGTTTTATATGTGATGTCTTTTTTCATGATGGGGCTAAAGCACATTATTAAACATGTTTTCATGAGCCTGGGCTCATGACAAGCTTTATCTTTTGCAAATTTGTAAACCTTTTTGCTGTGTTGTTATTTTTTTTTCTGTTTTATATTAAATATATATTTAAAGATCCCTTTTCTTTCCCCAATAACGAGTTACAATCAGCTCTGTAATAGCGAAGCCATCTGTAAGCTTAGCCCATTCTTAAAAATTTTTAAAAAGAACATTGAAATATCTTGAGAAATGTTTAATTATTTATCCTTCACCCCCCAGTGAAGAATATAGATTATTTAAATGAAGTTAAATTTTTTATGTGTATAATTTAACAAACATATTTTCTTCATTTCCCCTTAAAAATGATATGCATCTTTTGTAATCGGCCTTTTTATAAAGTGGCCCAGGTTGTGAGATATTATAACTTAGTGCAAGTTTACAGTGGGGTGATTGTCTTATAAGTAAACAGTTCACAAGGTACAATTGATTGAGTGCATTTTTCTTGGGATTAAACTGTTTCGAACGAGTCCTCAGAAAGGCTTTAAAACTTTTTGCAGTGGCAGAGACAGCGGTGTTAATGCGTATGAAATTTTTTTGATCACTGCCGGGATTCACATCAGATACAGTGTTTAAATCGGTGCGTGAGAGAAATAGGGAAAAAAGGCCCGCTGTGGCCCCCAAAGGGAGGAGCTGAAAGAAGAAGAAGAAATAAAGTGAGGTAACACGCTAAAGCAGTTATGGTTTTAATACTATGGCTGTTCCGGGCCCATTTTTGGTTAGGTTTAAATTAAATCAGATGCATTACCTAATAAACAATATCGGTTGTTTCGTGTATTTTGCGTCATGAAAATAATGAGTAATCACACAAAACAATTCCATTGCTTTGGCGGGGTGCCAGTTTAAAACCGGCGGAAAATTTCGCAACAAGGCATGGGTCGGGGAAAAAGTGCGGGTTTAGAAGTGTAGGTTTTCATCGTTTTCCCCGGGAAAAGTTCTTAAAACATTTCTGTGCCCGTTTATATGAGGCCCTGTGTTTCCCTTCCCTATAAAATGGGAATGGACACAACCCAGTGACCTGAAAAAACGGGACCCCTTTGGTGTTTCTCTTCGGGAACCCCCGATACCATGGGTTCGATTTTTATGGAATATGGTTGCTCATGGGCCCCAAGGGGGAAATTTACCACATTCTGGGGGAGCATCATTTTAGCACTATGGAAGTGGTGCATTTTCCCCCCCCGGGGTGACCCACCCGCCCTTTTTTGAGGATCGGGGCTGCCCAGGCCGGGCCCTCCGCTGGCTGAGGCGATGGGGTCATTTCGGGAGGGGGGAAATGGACTGTGTTCTGGCTGGGGTTGCAAACCAGGATCCAGCTTTTTCATTGGGGGTGGGGTAAACACGTTGACCAGTGTTATCCCCAGCCTGACCGGTCGACTTCTGTTTTTTTAAAATATAAAATATATAAAAACTATTCGGGAAAGGGGCACAAATTGTTAATTTTTTCCAAACCCCGCTATATTCAAAACCTGGGTCCGGGCTGCTGGAGCCAACCCAGCCAAAAAAAAGACAGGAACAAACCCTGGGGCACCCACCCCCAAAAAGGGCCAAACACCCCCACACACCAAGAAAATTAGGGAAAATTTTAGGATCCCCCAAACCGGGCTGTTTTTTGGATTGGGGTCCCGACACCGGGGGAAACCCGGAAACCGGGAACATGCAAACTCCCGCGGGGGAGGCCCCGGGGGGAACCCAGGTCTCCTTACTGCGAGGGCAGTGCCCTGTGCGCCCTGCAAATATTTTCATTCAGTTGGAGATACTTCAAAAAAAAGCCATTGAATGGGATTTCTATTTTGATATGGTAGGGTTTGAAAAATATATTAATTTGTATAATATTAAAAAAAAATCCTGGTATCATGACATTCCCTAGTTGGACAGGTTTGGGACCCCTCAGTTCATGATATTATTTTGGTAAAATAGTTGGAAGGGTTACTTTTTTTTGTGGTTGAACAGCCTATTAAACAATATATCAAATGTTCTATATGAACTTAAAAATTTTTTTATTTGTCTTGGACAATATAACAATAAGTGAAAACCTGAACAAAATTTGTTTTCTGGCACAGTTTGAAAAAAGAAAAGTTCACGTTCTACAACAATAGACAAAAATCCGAAAACAACAAATATGAAAGCCCAATAGACAAACTGAGATGGAGGATTTTTGGGAAAAATTTTAAACGACATTGGTGAATTGGTGAAAAGTCCGAAAAAAGTATAGAAATAATGCAAAAAAATAACTGCTTTTTAGGGATACGAGATTCTAATTTTTGGTTAGACTATATGTTTATTCAGGATCAAAAAGTCCTAATAGGCCCCATGTTGTGTGAGCCCCGACAGTCTTGCGCTGCTACGCGTAGATTTTTTGAAGGGGGCAAAAGTTAACAGTCCAATGGGCTGGTTTTGGGGTCTCTTTTTTGGTGGTTCTTTAAGGCGCATGACGTACATATCTTGTATAGATGGGCGGGTGAGTCGTGATTTTCTGGGTTTTTTAAAATTTCCCAAAGGGGGTTCGTCCAAAACAGGGCACTCCATATCAGACTGAGGGCTGCAGGTTAAAATGCTCTCTATGTGTCTCTGTTAAATGTTGATGACTAATGGGGATGGGGTGGGGGTTATTCCCCTCATTTTTTGAAGGCTAGGGCATTACTGTCCTTTCTTGTTTGGGGAAAGGTGGGTTTGTAGTCTCTATCTCAAATCATCCGTGTTGTCTTTTCCTGACTACACAGTGTTACCATCAATCAACATTTTTTATATAGCACATTTCATACAAAAAATTAGCTCAAAGTGCTTTACAAAATGAAACTGTACCATGGACATAAGCAGTATGTGTCACTCTTCCTCCTGAAGTCAATAATCTCCTTCATCTTGTTGACATTCATTGACGGCTGTTATCACACCAGAAAGGGGGTTCACATCCCCCCCCTAGGCTGAGTCATCATCGTTTAGAGGCCCCCCACGTTGTGCCAAAAAAAAACAGGGGCTCAAAGCACAGCCGGAGGGGCTCCTGTGTTCGGGGTGATGGTCTTTGAAATGTTTTTTTTTAATGCATCGTCCCGGGTCTGTCAGTGAGGAAATCCCAAAAGTTGCATAATAGGGTGTTGATGCTTAGTGGGTCAATTTTTTTTTACCAAATGCTGGAGGTAAACTTATTAAAAGCAGAGCCAAGGTCAATAAAGTAAATTACAAACGCTTATTCTTTTGGGGGTCAGGAAGTCCTGCCTTTTTGGGATCTGTAAGTGGTTAGGGGGGGTGCCCGAAATGGGCAATTTTGCATAAATTGGGGTTTCTATTGCCCCCCACCAACTTTTCAGCCTTATTTATGATGGAAGTAGTGCTATGGGGGAATGTTTGGCGATCTGGTGACTTCTTTGGCCAATGGTATGAAAGTAGTGGCCGAAACGGGGGCTTTATCTGGGAAAAAGATTACAAAAGATGGCTGAATTTCCAGTATGAGGGTGGGGGTGAGAGGTACAGTTTAACCTTGGTTCACAACCATAATTGTTCCAAAAATCTGGTTTAAAACCTTTGGTCATGAACCAAGCAATTTCCCCCATAGGATTCTATGTTTAAAACATTCGGGTTTCCCGATATAACTGTATGTAAAATATATGTATTTTTTTAATGATTTTTAAGCACAAATATGTTAATTAAACCATAGAATTGGCGTTTTAAAAGTAAACTAAATGTAAAAAAATTGAATAACACTGAGAAAACCTTGAACAACAGAAAACTCATTGCAAAAGTTAGACTATACTGTGCCTTTTACCCGACCAAACACTTTTGTTTTAAATGAGTTTTTAAGCACAGGGGGGGAAAGGGAAAATTTGAACAAATCCCAAAATTTATTTTAAAACCAACCATAAACCACCAAGAAAGTAACTTTGCAGGAGTTCACACTAATACCTTTACCCATTGCTTTTAAACTTTTTAATGTTTTTAAACACAGGGAAAAAAAGAACATTTGAAAAAAACAGAAATTGAATAAAAACCAAGAAAAGTAACATTTCAACAATTCACACTTTAACTGAAAAAAAAACATTTGAAAATCCCTTTCAAAACCTAATCAAAACCAAAAGAAAACTCCCCCCTTTCATGGGGGGTTCACATGAAGGGTGAGGGGGAAATGATTGGGGGGGGTTGCAGTTTTGAGGGGGAAATTCTGGCCCCCATGGGGGTGTTCTCCTTCAGGGGTTTTTTTGTGATTTTTGGGTTTTTTGGTGTTTTTTGCTGTTAAGCTGGTGGATCAGACTTCACAAATAAGGTCAATGGGAGTTCCTTTTCCTATGCATTAAAATTTTTGGACCATATTGTCAACCCAAAATTTTAAGGGTTCCGGCATTGTCCATCAGAAGAGGGATTTTTAGGCAGGTTATTCTCGGGATATCGTAGGGGGGCGAAAGCCCCGGGCAGCCATTCAAAACAAGGTCCTTGTGACCCACCCCCTTTATGTTTGCCCCCTCCACATCATAGGGGCTGGGTTTGTTTACATTTGCGCGAAAAACCCAGGATTCTCAAATTGGTAAACAAGTAGCGGGTTTATTTTACGCGCCCTAAGGGCCAAAAAACCGTTAACCCGTCCTTCATTGGTTTTTGGCGGGCATAGCCTTTCTTCCTGGGTAATTGGTCCTCTTCAGCATCTTCTTCCAGAACAATCCGGCCCCTTATAGTTGAAAACTTGTTGTGGGGTGTGCCGCCTCCACTAATTTTTTGAAATTTTCTTGTTTTGCACTTCAAACGGAACAGCAACCTCCATGCCTTACCACACCTTTAATGCCACTTTTCATCAAAACTTTTCAAACCATCCTCTACTGGCTTTAAATTCCCCTTCCCCTTTGGGAAAAGGGTAGTTTTTCAGCTGCCATAATTTTCCTGGCTTTTTCCCTAACATCCTATCTATCCCCCAAGTTGCCCCCGTTTAGAAACTAGTAACAGTTTTTTCCCCCTTAGCACGGGGGCCCCTTGATTAAGAACTCCTTTTTCAACATCACTGCTTTAATTGATTCTTTCTGCTTTAGAATAGTCAAAATCATGATTTTGACTTTTGGCGGAAGATGTAACATGAGCCCCGCCTTTTTCAATAATTTCTTTCTTTATTTTGACAGTTTTCTGCAAAACTTTCTTTTTTACCACTCTTCCTTGTAAAAAAATGGTTAATCAAAAACACACAAAAATACTGTAGAGCACAAAGAGTTCCGGTAAAACAACGCCCCCTGGGGGAACAATGAACGGGGGGGGCTGAATATGCAAATACGTTGGTGCATACGAAAAGAGCACAAGAGTTCTCCGAAAGAACCGCGCGGGAACCGCCGCCGCCGAGAACAATCAACATGTAAAAACATCCCCCCCACAAACCCCAAAAGGGGAAAAGGGTTGTTAATAGAGGGGTTTGGGTTTTGAACCATTCCACTGTTATAGCGGGGTGCTAAATTTCTTGGAAGTAGAATGATTGGCATTTTAGCATTCAGGGTCTATGGAGAAAAGACTTTAGTATTTCACTGTTAGTGTACCAATTGTTGGTGTGTACAATACTTAAAACCTCCCCTTGTGACTTACCGTTAAGGTGGGGTTTATCTCTGTGCCTGGGGGCCACAGGGAGCAGGTTTTCATTCTAACCATTTTCCTAATGGTGACCAGTTCCCGCTAGTTTAAATTTTTCCCTTTTTTAATAAACCCCTTTTTAAGGATTCAGTGCTCTGGGTGGTTCTTTTCTTCATTAAATGATAAACGAAATGAGAATGAAACAAGCCCAATGACCAGCTGTTGGGGCTTCAAACTCCTGCCAATTTCCTCCCCAAACACTTTCTTAATAGAACCCCATTCTAATTAAACCATTATTTAATTCCCTGGTTGCTGCTCCCCATTCTCCCACAGATATTTCCCCAAAAATGATTTTCTGTTTTTTTTAAAAAAACCACCAAAATGATTTGGTAACATGAAAAATGAACCTTACTGAGACCTTCACCTTTCTTTTTTTTTTCAGATTTGTTGATGGCCCGGGGGGGGTATGTGGTGGCTTTTTTTTGTCTCACTATTATTTGGCTGCTAATTGGAAAAGAAATGACAAGGGGGCAACAAGTAACAAAAAAGATTTAGAAAGAAAAAAGCGTCACCAATTGAAGTGGTTAAAAATGGCTCCTACAATTTTTTTTCTTGGGGGCCTCGGGAAAGTAAAAACCAACTTGTGAAAATTAGGGGGAAAGTTTTCCCCCCTGTGTTGGTTAAAAAAATTAAAAAGCCTTTTTTTTTCCGTGAGAATTTTGCCAAATGTAAGAGGGTTTTTAAGTTTCTTTTGTTTTGGTAGTTTAACTCATTTTTTTTTTCCCAGTTTTTGGCAAAGAATGTTGAAAAAGAATAGTGAAGTCGGTTTGGGTTTGTTTTTGTTTTTGGGCTGGCCTAAAACCCCGTTTGGAAAGAGCTGAATTGGGGTTTTTTTAAAAGTTGTTGTCACATAATTCTTTTATTTTATTTAAAAGAATCCATTTTTTCCCCCTTCCCCCTTAATTCTGGGTTTTTGGGGGGGAAAATAAAAATAGTTTACAATTTTTGTCAACCAATTTTTTTTTTTTAAACCACTTGGGTAATTTTTAAGGCAAAAATGTTTTTAGTTAAGAAAAGTTTGATGTAAATTTAAATTTTTTTAAGGTTTTAAAAAATTTTCATTATTTTTATTCTGTTTTAAAATGGTGTTTTTAGTTATTTTGTCCTTCGTTTTGCTAAAAAGCATGTTAGTGGCTGTGTCTAAAGCAGTTGAAGCCTTTTCAACATTTAGTGATTACCACAGTGCCTGCTCTACTTGTTAATTGTCATTGTTAAATGAGGGAAGCATTTAAACTTAAAGCAAAAATACAGATACTTCTAAATATCTTAATATCTAAATATATTGTGCTGTTCTTATTACAAAAAGAAAGAAAGAGACCAGCTAATTAAATAGATCAATTAACAGATAAATGACACGTGGATCATGAAAGTGGTTGGAACAAAACATGCAGCAATATAGGGTTCCAGGACTGAGTCTTAGAAACCCTACTTTAAACGTAAGTTGCTAACTCAGTTTCTCCCTCGGATTATTGTGCAACCCTAAGCGTGCCACTAAACTTGCCTATGCTCTATCTGTAGTAAATGTTTAATAATAATTTTTGGAAGAAATGCTAAATTGCTTTTGCCTTGCTGTTTGATCCACACACAATATTGTTGTAGGCTAGCTAGAAGTGAGAATAAAAAAAAAGTGTTAAGTGCTGAAATTTCATTGAATCAATACACCAAGACTTGCTTTTCACAATGCCTAATTTTTTTTTTTTTACAGTGTTATCTCTGAATGCAGCTGCAGCTGACTTCTTGGAAGGGTGTTGATGCAGAATTTCCCAGAGCACATGCATACATTATAGGCTCTTCCAGGAAAGCCAGCAAATTACTTAACATGCAAACTATAGTGATAGGATGCACTGCATTTTAATACCTATTTCTTCCTGGTACCTGTATCAGAGCAGTATTTCTGGAGTTTTCTTTAACTTTGGAAATTATCCAGCCTTTCATTTTAATTGGTATAATAATGCTGACAGTTGATTCAGGACTTTCTTTTAAATAATTCAGACTGTTAACTCTTGAAGTGCCATGGTTGCTGGAGGCTTGCATTGTGTTTTTAAATCGTTAATTATTTCTTTTATGCATGTCATGCTCTGTCTTTCCTTGACTTTTCCTAAATAGCTGCAAATGTCAATGTAGTTGTAGTGATTAGTTACATTTTTCTTTGTTTTTCTACATAAAAATAGAAATGTCATGCTGGAATTTTTGTATTTGATACCAGTACCAGTGAAAATTCCATATAATAGATGTTTTTTTAAAACCATGGCAAAACAGAACATTGGCAGCTTTTACTGAAAGTACATCAGTTACTCAAGTGAACAATACTGTTTTTGTAATAGAATATAAAATCTGATAATAAAACAACTTTAAAATATTGGTATATTATTAAGTAGTTACCCAAAATAAGTATTCTGGTATTGGCATTTATAAATATCAAAATACAATGCAAAGCTTAAATTTTAGTGTATAATGATCATAGGGATTCTCCCATTGTAACAAAGTGCTTAGCTTGGTAAAATTCAGTTCCTCAACATTCCTATCAAATACATGATATTTGTTTCACTACATCGCATCACATTTTGAGTTTACAGTAATCCCTCCTCGATCACGGGGGTTGCGTTCCAGACCCCCCCACGATAGGTGAAAATCTGCAAAGTAGAAACCATATGTTTGTATGGTTATTTTTATATATTTTAATCCCTTATAAAGTCTCCCACACTGTTTATAAATATTCCCAGAGTTATACAGCATAATCCCTTTGTATCCTCTTGATATTAGGTAAGATCATTAAAATTATGTATATAAACACACTGTTTATATACAGTAAAACCTAAATATTATTTTAAAGATATCGAGTGTCTCCGATATCACATATGTTACAGCCAAGCGATAGATAGGCCACCAGCAATAAATATGTACAATGTAAGAAAAATAGTATACAGTAAATGTGTGTACAGTGACACTAAACGTGCATACTGTACATGTACTAAGTACTGTAAGTAGAAAATTAATTATGGTTACTCACCAACAATGACACAATGACTTGTCCGATAACAATGAGTTTAATTTTACTGCACAACAAAGGAGGCGTTACAGCCCTTCTAAAGGAGCCTCTTCAGGCGATTGTAGCACTGCCGTTGTTGTTCTTCTGGCAGTCTTCAATCCAAATCCCTAAAGCAGATTCCATCCAGACTACTGCCTTATTACATCCACTTACAACTCGTTTTGCACCCTGGTTAAAAGGATACTGTGGCGTAGATCTTATATTCCTTTCCTATTTTTGCTTTTCCTAGAGACCTGGCTTTTGTTGTTAGTTCATTACAAAACAATTTTACAGGAAAGTTTATTGTTGTTGTGAAATTTGAGTACATATGTATTATATTAGACTAGGGGGCCCTGTCCCTGCTTGCTTCCTCACACCTCCGGTTTTGGTTTACCAGATATACAATTTAAAGAGATTGTTATTTTCATGGGACTTGTTACATATGCATTATTTTCACTTTTCCTTTTAAACTTTAGTAAAACCAATATTTAGAATTAACTTTTCTTCAAGATCGCATTGAATTTTGATTCTGTGTTTGGACTTACATTTTGACAACGTAATGTATAACTGCCTGTGAGTGAATATCGTTTTTCTCTCTAATAAATAAAATGACTTTTTAAAATGTTTGCACATTGTCTTTTTTCTTCACTTTGTCGTTGACGTGTCATTTAGAACATATAAATTTTATCCGGACAATAATTTTATAAGAGCTGAAGCCGAGAGTTGATGCAAAGCATTCATAGACTGAGGTTCATGACCATGGTCTTGTTTGAAAATAGTTGTAAGTAGGCCGCGACTTGAAAGAATCTCATGTTAAAAGTCTCTGTCTCATGGGACTTCATACGCGCCACGTTTTGGGAAACTTTTAATTCCGCTGGGAAACAATTAGATGTTTGA